>NC_068357.1:47979837-48279837 GCF_020536995.1 Dreissena polymorpha | reverse complement strand
TGCCTACAAAAACAAAAACAATAAAAATACAACAATTAAAACATCACCACACCTTAACAAAACACATTTTGCAAGAAAAAAAGCAAAGAATCTTACATATATTGGATTATTGCGAGTTTGTATGTTTTGTCTTTTTAGCCCTGCATTGACAGTTATGTTTTTCTCGTATTGATATTCCCACAACAATGTCTACTAGTTTGATATCTCACACATGAGAAATATGATACATTTGATGCCCTGTACAACACTTTCATCTTATCAATCACTGAATAAATCAAAACAGTATTTGCTTACATAATTATTATTTGCTAACCGCAGGTCCAAGTAATGCCAACATGTATATTATATGATATACACTCATCAATCACCGCATTCCAGTGTAATTTGACACCTTGTATACTGTAAACAAAAATAATTGTGCTTGAATGACTTACTTGATTGACCCACTCTCTTAAGCTTTGTTTCTTTATTTTTTTTGCAATTTCATCTTCTCGAAATATCAATTTTCTATTTATACATTGTAAGATATGCCCAGCGACTATGACCAACAACTATGGTGATAAATAGTATAACGCCATTTCTGGGGTCAAATAACAAAGATGAAAACAAAAGTATATATTTGAAAAGCACACACTGATCATCATCATCATCATCATCATCATCATCATCATCATCATCATCATCATCATCATCATCATCATCACCATCATCATCATCATCATCATCATCATCATCATCATCATCATCATCATCATCATCATCATCATTATTACATTGAATAAATACATAAGATTATAGAATGCCATAAAAAGAACAAACTCTCACATGTAGAGAAAATGAATTCATTCACATTACTCAAACATTGCGAGCGTTCTTAACCACAATTGCTAAAATATTGAAAGATTACAAATCATATTTTCACGAATGTTAATACATTATAATTATCTTTGTTAACACCTTTGAAAAATGGAATGAATTCTTCACACTGTTCAGTACCATACAACATGTTTGAATTATTGGAATGCGACCGATGGTTAATATGCAATGAACTCTGATTTTTTACAAATAAAAGTAGATCTACATGTTTATTTTTATGAAAAAAGTGGATTTCTGTCATCTTTTGTTCTTATTTTATGTTTGTATTTTAATATTAAATACAATTGTCTGTGAAATTCATCGAAATTTAAACTCCCATTAGAGTAATACTTAGTTTGCATTATCGTTGTCGGCATTTATTAATTGAGTAAGCTTACTGTTCCTGACAGTTCATACACAAACTAAATGCAGAAAATTCTGTGCAATTCTCATATTTACATTTCATGGTGGGTAAAAACTAAACTGCGTCAGCTCTAAATGTCACAAGTCAACATCTGTTGGCGTGTGTAAGTAAGTAAGTAAATAAATATTTTATTAAAGTGACATGGGCAAACATATATAGAAATAACAACAGACAATTACAAAAAGGCATGCACCCGGCCCAAACGGGCATATAAGTCACATAATACATGATAAAACATTAAGCATGAAAACAGTAAGCAATTCAATGGTCAGTAACATAGTCAGTATATCACGAAATATCGATATGGTCATATCACAAATTCAGACGTCAATAAAAAAATATATATTCTTCATTCTAATTAGGCAAAATATGTGTGCTAAATTTTCATTAAGTTAAGTAAATTAGTATTTTCCTGCTAAATCACATTCCATAATATTTCATGTAGCGCCAATAATAGCGGCATGTAAGTTCTGACTTCAATGAAGTTACATTTGCACATAATTTGATTTTAATCAAAACTCATACTTCAAAGTGTATGTAGTGATCAAAATATTCATCCTTGTACGAAAATGCAAACTACAAGGATGAAACATGAAAACAATCTAATATTTATTGTAATATTTAAATAAAAGTGTATTCTTAATCGAGCCGAAAGATCAAGATTTACACTTCAAGAAAATAAACAATATCAAGGGTTTTAAGTATGCGACTGATGAATTCAGAACATAAAACAGTAACAAAACGCCACATGTATACTATACTAATGTGTTATACATATACTTAACATGAATGAAGTGTAACAGCAACATGCATGTAACGTTCAACGTATCTTATCAATGCTTTAATTAAAATGGTATGGCATCGACATTTATTATGATATGATTTTATAAATACAGTCATCATTCAGAACAAAAATGGCTTATATTAATGGATAAACATTATAATTGCTTCATATATGGAATAAATTGCTCCTACGTTTCAACTATGAGGCTACTAAATACTTTGCTAATCTTCTGGGGTGATATTTTACAAGGTTAACAAATTTATCACAGTCTCTCATGTTCATAAATTCATCACTTGTGAGAATTTCACTAAGATACCATAGTCTTTTATCCTGGTATAAGGGACACTTCAATACAAAGTGCATTTCATCTTCAACTGAAGCAGTGTTACATAGTTTACAGAGTCTCTGTTCTGGCGCCTCACCAACATACCGCCCGGTTTCTATGCGGAGTAGCAGAATACCACATCTAAGCTGTGCGAGAAGAGACCGCTCATTTCGCTTTAAATTAAGATTAAGATACGATTCCTTTTCAAAGTCAGTCTTAAATTGGATGTACGTTCGTAATTTGGAAACCTGAGTTACTTGTAAGCGCCAATCAGTTTTATGAAGTTCAGTGATGGATTGTTTGGCTTCTTCTAGATTTATTGGTTGGCGGCTAGTGAACTGATCATTTAATCCAATGTTTGTCATAATATCTTTAACTTCACTACACCAGTTATTTTGACAACGGATGTAGTCCATATTGAATACTTGTTTAGTGATTCTATTGTCATCGAGTAGCACGGGTCTATTCCACATTCTTAACATGTTTAACCATCTTCTATAGTTGGTCGGGATCCAGCAAATATCACCGGTAATTGCGAGTATGGGCGCAAATCTGTGTACGCCCAGATAGTATGAATCTTATGAACGTTTTGGTTTGATCTTCGTCTACTGCCATCTCGTTTACCCAACCTCCGCGCAGCCGTTTGACTGGAACCGACATAGCTTTATCAAATCCCTTTCGTTTTAACCAACAACGTAAGAATAGCCGTGCAACGCGGTACAATAATTTTCCGGTTGTTATTTATACATGTTTACTTGGGTAATTATGTTTTATCATGAACCGCAAATTGCGCACTTGTTCTAAAATATACAAGAAAATTATATTATTTTTCATAATATAGTAGTGAAAAAAATCCTTTCAGATCTGGACGATTTTTTGCGATGGCAGAGATTGTATTTGAGAGCATGGAAGGACTCTCTGCGTGGAGATTGCGTTTACCATCGACAATCACGCCAAACAATGCCAACATTTCCATTTTAACAAGTGATTCGTGCAGACCAATGCCGTCATTGGAACACTTAAGTATGAAAAAGAAGTTCGGTCATGAATATTAATGACTATATTGCAAAGGAAGCGTGCTCATCGAGATATGAGAAAACAGCATGTACTTCAATGTACAAAAAGTGGTATTTATCACATCATAAGGCTTATACAAATAAGTCGTTTTCTGAGAAAAATGGGCTTAATGCATGTGCGTAAAGTGTCGTCCCAGATTAGCCTGTGCAGTAAACACAGGCTAATCAAGGACGACACTTTCCGCTTTTATGGTATTTTTAGTTTCAAGGACGTCCCTCCTTGCCGAAAATCAAGTTTAGGCGGAAAGTGTCGTCCCTGATTAGCCTGTGCGGACTGCACAGGCTAATCTGGGATGACACTTTACCCACATGCATTAAGCCCAGTTTTCTCAGAACAAGGCTCAAATTATCGCGTTTATTCGGAAGTAGTTGAGGAATTTAATGCCTTATTATGTGTAGATCACTAATTTTCATACAATTCTACAGTAAAGTGTTATATCTATATGTTTTCGAATTAAGTTTATCTGCGTATTTTAATTAAAATTTCCATATTTATTGATTGACCAAGAACGTTTGATTGCACATTGTATATGCTGAAAGCATAAATAAATACGAGTAGTTAGATCATGCGTCAACAATATACTAAATTGTCGTATTGGATGGAGTTTAGTTGTATAACCCTCTTTTCATGTTATCGAAATTTTATTATAAACCAAGACATGTCCGGAATCGTTCTTTTTATCATACCACCGCATTGATATAACGTAGCCTGATATATTTTTTATATCATGGTCAACAGGAAGTTCTTATATCAGTCAATGGTTGGAGTTACGTGGGATTTGCAATAAAGTCAACAATTTCTATCAACATGAATCAGGTTCAACAAAACAAACAATTTGATACCAAGAACGTACATATTTTATTCTAGTTTAAAGTCATAAATCACAAAAACGTTTATTTTTTAAAAATAACCACAGCCCGCACTACAGAAGTTAAATGACGTCATTAATGGGACAATAAATCTTAAATATCGATATAGTCATTGCACTCGCAAGTGTTTCACAGAAATTCAAGACAAATGATAACTGTATACTAATCCTCAACTATTTAAACAAACGATTTAGCACGCTTATTTCAATATTGACACCATCATCAAAATGTCAATTCCAATACACATCTCCAAAATGGCGTCTCCAAAGTATTCGGTGAAGTGTGTTCTTCGATTAAATTTGTCGCTGCAGTCCATTCCTGATCTCCAATTCAAGACGTATATAATTAAAGCGGATGTACTCTTCCCATTCGTAGTGCAAACATTTTTTTTCTCTATAAGACGTTTAAAATAAGCGATTATTCGTGTCGTCTTTTCGAACGCCGTTGCTACATGTATGTCTACGTGTAAAAGCCGGATCGGCAAAATCAGCGAGGATCCGTACATTTTAAATATAAAAAAATATAATGTTTTGCAGATTTTTAGGAAAATGTGGTATGATAAAAAGAAAAACAGGTTACTGTCCCATCGTTTTGTAATACATCAGACTCGGCACAAATAAAATAACGGCTCGGCAAGCCTCGCCGTTATATTATTCTAAGCCTCGCGTGATATATAAAAAACGATGGGACAGTAGCCTGTTATTCTCTATACATCATTTGTTTTCATGCTATGACTTTTAACAATGAAATGCATCCGCGTAAACATCATCTGTTTACCATAATGTATGCGTTTGTAAGATATAAAACACGCTTTAATGAGTTATGCGCTGACAATGTATGATGCATTATTAAAAGCTCATAACGACGACATGTGTACCTAACCACCGGATAAATATTATCGTCAACAGAATGTTTATACATATAAAAAAAAACATTGTCAACAATATGTTCATACATATAAAAATAAAACAGAAACACGTTTTAATATTTTAAATCGATTTAAATGTATGGGTTCATATATGAGTCCCACTTGCATTTTACCGATTGTACATGCTGATGAATATTTTATTTCCTCTGGGAATATATCTGTGTTGAAAAATATTTAAATTTAAAAAATATATTATGTTATGCAAATCTTGACGTTACTGATTCCAGCCGCACAATACTACACAAAACTTCATTTTGAACCATTGTGTAGTGTCAATTTAAGTGTATGGTGCTTTGGCCACTGAATTATCCTCGCGCTATCGAAAACCCGCGCAAAATAAGTTTCTAATTAAAGGAGCCTTTTAACAGATTTTGGCATGTATTGAAGTTTGTCATTACATGCTTTATATTAATAAATGTAAACATTGGATCTAAAAAGCTCCAGTAAAAAATCAAAAAGAACATTTCAAAATAGGAAATAAAAGTAACCCTCAACAGGGCTCGAACAAATAACCCATGAAGTCCTGGTGTAAAAGTCGACCAGCTAGACCTCTCGGCCGTCCGTGCTTATACAATGATTGATGTATTTGTTAATTTATATAAGCAATCGTCGTAGTTTCACAAAATAAAACGACAGCAACAGAACTCTCCAAATTATTCAATCGTTTCGCGTTGCAACGCTTTATAATTTTCAGGTTTATAAATCGCTAAAAGATGCACATATTGGCTATTGTAAAGCATGGTAAATGTTCAGTATTACTGTTTCCTCACAAATATTATAACTAAAACGAAAATATGCGAATCTGAAAAAACCTTTTTTTTTTAATTTTGTCAATTTACCAAATCGTTAAAAGGCCCCATTTAAAGTTTGATTTCCTTGTAGTACATGGATACTAACAAAGCTGACACACGTTCAATCGTTATTAATTAATTACCCTATCAAAAGGCCCCATTTAAAGTTTGTGTCTGAGTAAAACGAGCATTGTGATAGATATGGATCAGCGTTGTTTATACCTACACAATGGATGGGTTTTCCAAAAGTTGTGGAGATCCGGGACCACCTATTGTTTGCCCATATGCCGGAAATGTAATATGAAATAAAGATATAAGGACATGTATAAAGCTAATGTTCGGGACATTCAAATCTAAAATGTCTTTTTTCTGAAACGGTTAGTTTTAATTACCGTTTCTACACAATTTTAGTCTGGTGTGTATAATATATAAAGCATGTTGATTTTTTTAATGTCCATATTTAAACAATAACGACACTTTCGTTGACGTTCTCATTGCATTCGGCGATTGCTGTAGGCATAAAGAAATACAATAAGTAAAATGCTTCAAAAGAGAAGTGAAGCATTTCAACAAGATTTAACTGCCTCGTCATCTTCTTCCAGATTTTACTCAACACTGATCACGGCTTGAGTTGCTATTCACCTGTTTGTCTAAGATCTAATCATTATGGCAATGATCACGCCTGTTTAAGAATATCATCCATACTAAATTATCACGATATAATGAGATTTAAAGCTATAAAACAGACTCAATGTCCTTTTCCCTAAATGATTGTTAGATGTTATGTTAATGTTGAATTAATAAACAAAGTTGATCATAACTGGACACTTGATGCGTCTTTTCATTCCATGTCATCTATGCAAATGTTAACGTTTGTCCGATGTTTACAGCAAACTACACAAACGGACAGAAAGTTATATGTACAAACGTTCATATTGTTTTCACTATTGTAATATTGTTCACGATCAAGGCGCG
This sequence comes from Dreissena polymorpha, assembly GCF_020536995.1. NCBI lineage: Eukaryota > Metazoa > Mollusca > Bivalvia > Myida > Dreissenidae > Dreissena > Dreissena polymorpha. The sequence goes on along the minus strand of NC_068357.1, from coordinate 48,272,809 downwards.
ATTATGTTATATTGAAGGAACACGTGTGTTTTGCAAAAGGCGAACACTTAGTGTACGTCATTGGAAAAAAATTCTACATTTTGCAGAACGTCATCGCTTAACATTATGTCAAATTTACAACATCTGGTTAACGTTAATTGTGTTATTTGGCCATTATATTACAGACAGAAATGAATATTAATGTATTATGAAATAGATCAACGCAACCGAAGCATGTGGCATATCGAACATAAACATGATTTACCGAGTTTAATAGGAGTGTGAACAGACAATTATAAGAACATATTTATATTTAATGGACGATTGCTTCGTAGTCTTTAAAAAATAGGAGTGTCTTGATAGCTGTGATGACCTATTTGAACCATAACAAAGTATTCACGTGGATGGACGCGGTTGAGAGGCGTAAAATAGGCACATGTACTCGTCTTGTTACTGAAATTGCGAGCTCATATTGAAGAGCTTGATTCAATAACCATTAAGGCATTTCGATTTATTTACCAACTACGATGCACGTTTGATACATGCAGTCTTATTGACTGATATTTGACAAGTTCCAAACTGTTACACTGACCTTGTATTAATATATACTTACGTACTTATAGATCGTTACAAATAATTCCCATTTAATTGCATGTCTCATGCTTCATAAGACACTCCAAAGGTGCATTTTTTCTGATAATTATTATAGTTTATACGTATTTATGGTTCTTGTGTAAATAAAGACAGATTAAAATTGATGCAAATATTGGTAAACAAATATTGAAAAATATGGCAAATATAATATGCTATATAATCGAAAGAAGATGGGCATTTTGTCTATAACTTGCAATATATTTACAATACCTCATATAGTAACAGACAAGAAACAAATATCAACATGAATTTGACCTTTGACCTATAGTGCATTATTTGATAGGCCTACGTTTCTCGTTTGACAAATATTTGTGTATAAATGAGCTTAATAAAACAGCATTTTAGTGTCGTTTTGTGTCGCATTATAATATATATAAATTCAAATTGTTTACTTATTGTAATGTACGAATTCGTAAATTAACATACTTCATGTGAATAACTTTTATATCAGAACATACATGGTTGACGTTTGATTTTTCCACGCGTCACCATTAACCCATTTATGCCTAGTTGACTCTCCCATCCTTTTAAATTGGATCAATTTATTTTCCAAAATTAGGGATGTCTAGTATGTGTATTTCTATATTTAGAATATTTCTTACAGAAATTACTTTAAGCAAACAGCGCAGACCCAGATGAGACGCCGCATCATGCAGCGTCTCATCTGGGTCTACGCTGTTTGCCAAGGCCTTTTTTCTAGAGGCTAGGCATAAATGGGATAACCATGAACGACTTATTGCATAGCAATAGTAGATAATTGATGGCATAAATTTTAACAAGATGTAAACTATTTAAGCAAGTACTAAACTGCATAGTCATCTTTTTAACGGAGTTTATGCTCTTATGTCCACTAAAGATGTTCGAGAGTTTATTAAAACTTAAGCCTTGTCAGAGATAGTTGGTATAATTTTTCTTTGTTCGTTTAAATTGCTACGGTAAATAGCCGTGAATCCTTCATAATGTTGTCATTGTAAAAAGTGATACCATATGTCTATTAAAAATGTATAACGCCATGTTGAAACCTTAATAAAGCAATGCTATATTGGAGGGCAGTTTTTTACTTAAAGCTTATTTCTAGTGTAACTAAATATCATCCTAATCGACAATACCATTATAACCTCGACATATCGGGCATATTTCAAGCTTATCAGGTTCTGTTATGGAAAACCGTATTAGTGTAAACCCATTCATTTAAGCTCGATTACATCGAAAACGAAAGGCCTATTTGAAACGCTCTCCAAATCGTTTCCTGGGACAAGGACCAGTACTTAGTGTCCATGTGGGAGATCTTAAGAACGCTCCCACAGTGGGGATTGTACCCGTGACCTCCCGGTTGAAAGGAATCGCTGGATATAAGATCCACATATTTGTTTTCCTATTCTTAAGACGAACTGTAATCACTTCATTAATTATTGTTTTATGCAAGAGATAAGCGACATACACTTATACTATTACCTGACATATTATTAATGATGCCCATCATGTTATATTTAAGTATAGCTGATTAACTTGATTGCATTATGCCCATTTCATAATTTGATGAAATGTAGTGTAAGCTTTGTTTTTCTCATGTTATTGTATGGCACTTGCGACGTTATATCGTGTATTATGATTTTGTTGTGTTTAAGTGTTTATGTAAAATCATTATCATTTGTGCTGGACATTTAACTCTAAGATCATGCTCTGTGCGTCTGTACGCAACGCATTTCAGAAAGTATTCCAACTTATTGGAAGGCGAACTCCTGGTTTATTCCAAACTGTGATTGCGTTGATCAAGTTTCCACAAACGTTTGCAACTTCATAAAAGTGGATTTGAACTGAAACAATAGCTATAACTTCCGCCTACCATTCAAATTTTTAATCGAGTGTGTGGGACCAGCACTCAGCACACCCTACCGAACACCCACGTATACTATTGAATGCACTTACAGTTTAGTGACCCTTCTAGGGATAAGATCAGTACCCCGATGTGATCCTTGTTTAACGATAACTTGACATCCAACACGGTGGATTAAATATACGTAAAATTAATTTGCTTATAAAACTGTACTTTTACTAATAATTTATAGTAGTAATTATAACAACGTCAGAAAGTAATAAATTCGCCTTTTGTGGGCCTCGAACCAATGACTTCCTTTAGCAAATGCAAACACGCTGCAACTTCACCACGCCGACTTTCGAATTTTGCGGTTAGTGTAAACACTCTGTCGGTTTTTCGCGTTTTCGCTTAATTATCGATTAAAGCCGTTACACACGCTTAATTATTTTTACGATTTCGATTAAATATTTTTCATCAACGGACTCATAATGTTAAAAATGTTTATTGGGTAGGAGTGTTATTTTGTTTGCTTGAATAGAAAGCATAGATTACGTTTATGTCATTTTTTTCTGAAAACTGTTATTTGCAAATCTTTTTATTCTCGTCACTTTAAAGGGGCCTTTTCACGTTTGGGTAAATTGACAAAATTGAAAAAAAAGTTGTTTCAGATTCGCAAATTTTCGTTTTAGTTATGATATTTGTAAAGAAACAGTAATACTGAACATTTACCATGCTCTAAAATAGCCATTATATGCATCTTTTGACGATTTAAATACACGAAAATTATAAAGCCTTGCAACGCGAAACGAATTAATAATTTGGAGAGATCTGTTGTTGTCGTTATATTTAGGGAAACTTCGAGGATTGTTTTTAAAAAGTAAACAATACGTCTAGTGTTATATCCGGAAGGATGGTCGAGTGGTCTTAATGGTATACTTTTTACTCCAGGACTCCAGGGGTCAGTGGTTCGAGTTTTGCTGACGGTTACCTTTTTAAAATTTATTTTTTATTTTATTCTTGATTTTTTACTGGAGCTTTTAATATAAAATGTTTACATTTATCAATATAAAGCATTTTATTGTCGCATAATTGATGTATTTCATGTCGCATAATTGGTGTATTTCATGTATATTCCTTGTTCGGTGTAACTGAATACATAATATCTGTCTTCATGAAGAAATGCATAAATGGGCATCATATGTCGTCGTCAAATTAGACGAAAAAAAATGCACCAAGTTATGGCCCATGGCTGGGTTCACTAATTTGTTATGTCTATTGTAAGCACATGCAGCACTGTTAATTTGTGTATATTTTCATGTTAAATGACAGGTGACAGTTAAACAAACGTGGTCTCGCTTAATTATTGGCATATATATGCACAAGATATGTAAGTCACACATAAAGCCATCCCGTATCAGGTAATTCAACTCATGTTAAAGTCAATCATCCAGACAGCCGTCACCCAATTTATTTTTCCATTATTGTATAAATTGGCATCTGCGTTGTATGAAGGGGAGTCTTACTAAAACGGCCGAACATACAAGTCGCATTATTGCTGGCTTTCGCGGGATGGGCCCATTGCGGGCTTCGCATGTATCTTGTATTTGACAAACATTTTGGAAACGTTGTGTTGTGTTAATAAGCAGAAATAAAACGCTAAGAAATCAGAAATGAACTTTGTTGGTTACTGTGTCTTTTCCACGAACAATACGTAATTGTAATTACGTGACATTATGACAAACTTTAAAACCTGCCAAAATCTGTGAAAAGGCCCTTAAACACCACAGTGCATTAAACTTAATAATTGTGCAGGTATACTTCTACACGGGAAAAATGTTAAATGTTATAAAATATATATTAATTTAGTGTGGTTAAAACTATTTTATATGTTTGGGCTTTGCATATGTTATGTCAAATGTAATAATCCCCATTACTACAAAATGTCTCATTTTATGATCACTATGATTCGTAGTCATGTCTTTAATATAACATTAAGGCGCAGATACTGTGTCACTTAAATAACTCAATCAACTCTCATTGTCGGATGGGCTAAATGTAAGGAAATGAACTGTGGATGCTCAAGTCTTTCTACAAATAAATCCCTCACACATTTTATTATTGCTCCAATGGAATATATTAAAATTGAAAGTGCAAAATACCCTTGACCAAATGAATTTGAAACGTATGCGCATCTTTCAACATTACACCCACAGCTCTATAGTGTGTCGGCTGTAGTTAGAATTTAAAAGTAGATACCTTTCATTCACATCTTCACGCTAGATTATCAGTCGAACAAAATCATCTGGAATAAATTACGTAAACTCAACATGTATACGCTAATACAAACATATACACAACGTGTACTTAAATTGTTTGTTTCACATGATAATTGTGTGTTTCCCAATCATAAACGATCTTTCTTGAGATTAGTGCCTTATTGCATTGCACTTAACAATATGTGTTGGCATTAAGATTCACGACTTCAGAATGGAGTTAGCTACAGTCTTCGTTTCCATCCTAACTACATTTATTTAGGATACCCGAGTCTTAGTAAAACATTTAGCTCGCAAGGAATGGTCTTTCGCAACTCTTTTCAAAGATGTAGTAATTTATGACGTATTTTCATGCCTTCTTGTTAATACCATCATTTTAATATTGTTACAAGTATGATTTCTTTTTCAGCTATTCAACACGGTCAAATACATTTGCGCAGTCACTGTGTGATGTAATGCTGAAAAAATGAAACCACTGAGACAAAATTTACAATAAAACCTGATGCTACCTTTCTCACAGAAAACTTAAAGTGAAAATGCCCATAATATCCCTTAAAATACAAGTGTACCCAAATTATAATGAATAACGAATAAAAGAAACAAATACCACGACATGTATCTGCTATTGTTTCTGTCAAACCTTTGTTTGTATGTGTATTTAAAAAGAAGTACAATTTTCAAAGTTCATGAGGAATAGATCATCAGCAAATGCATACGACTTGCATAGACTGGTAAACAGATTTAAGTCTTTTAATGTGATTACATAAGACTTGAGACTAAATAGATTATAATAATGTAATAATGGACTACATTATGTCACTATAATTTATGCTTCTACAATACAGTATATGAGTACTTACAAAATAGTGACATATGATGTTATTAAAACATTCAAATATAATTATAACATTGCATTTAAATGCTTACATGTTCTCACTAACAAAAGGAAGTTAACACCTTTAAAAATGAGTTCATTTTTATAAACGATTACACAATCACGTAATAGTTTATGTCTAAGAATTGTCTCACTTTGGCTTCATCCTCCAACTTCACTTCCTCAAACTACAAAAACAAATGCTCATCTGGAAAACAAAACATTTTGATTGGTCAGAACATAAACACCGTTATAAAAGCATTAAAAACGTTTTAAAAGATTGCAACTTACTGACCACTCTTACATTTACCGAGACCAATCTCGTGGTAAACATGTTTTCCAAACCGGCGAGTAAATATATGTTGTTCATATAAACAGAGCATCTTACTTTATTGCATAATTAAATTTTTGTTTAAGTTAGTGTGGTATTCATTTCATCCACATGTCTTGCTTTTAATAGTTTTGTTTTATTTGTCAAGTTACTGTTATTGTTATTGTATAAGTCTTTCCGCCATGTGACTATATTGTTCGACGTCAACAATAAAATATGCACATCGATGGACTTTGTCTAACCGACCACTACATTCGTTTGGAATGATAACTTTAAGAGCATCGTCCGGAAATTTAATTTCTTTTTGTTTGTTTATGAAAATGATTAAGATTATTACTTAAAGTAGACCATTGTTTTCATTGTTTTATGATTCCTGGTGAATTCCATTAACCCATTTACACTGGAAATTTCAGAAATGTTTCAAGTGTTTCCCACCCAGCTATAGATGTACTGGTATGAGACCCAGGTAAATCTAGCGAGTATCGGTGCTATACACTGAGCATGTTAACGAATCAAGGGATCTATTCGCAAAGAGCTAGGGTATCGCACCCGGATTCCTTGTATCCCAATACTGTCTCTTCTGCTTGCTGTCTCTTCGGCAAAACCAAAGGACCCCATTGAAAATAAGTGCTTGCACTTTCATGGGTTATCCTTGACTGCATGGCCAAAGAAATACATACATGTATGCCTAGCGTTTAGACAAAAGGCCTTGGCAAACAGCGAAGACCCAGATGAGACGCCGCATGATGCAGCGTCTCATCTGGGTCTGCGCTGTTTGCTGAAAGGAATTTCTGTAAGAAATATTCTAAATATAGAAATAAATATACAAGACATCCCTAATTTTGGAAATGAATTGATCCAATTAAGAAGGATGGGGGAGTCAACTAGGCATAAATTGGTTAAATATGCTAACCTTGGAAAGGCTATAACTGTCCAAAAATCATATCAGGATATGTATTGCCTCAACAGTTCTTTTAAAGAGAAAATGATGCAAATGCTAGAAAAATACATTTGTTTTTTAAACTTAAGCTGTGGTTAATTTAATCAACGTCTTACCTTTCAATAAAAGGTTCCAGATAAATATGTGTAAAATGTTCCTGTTGAATCTCATTTGAACAACAATCATGTGATTATTGTTCGATTTACAGCTCACTTCTAAACAAAGATTCACATTAAAGAACAATGCTGCGCACAAATTTCTTTCTAACAGCATGGACATATTTTTCATGACTGAACAAAAGTTATATGTTAGCAGTTCTACGCGTGTGTATGACGTGCAATTGTGTGTATGGGGTGCATAGGTCCTAAACAATGTATGGTGCGCTCCATAGCTACCATTTTCATAAAACATAATTATATTACATTTAGTACACATTGCTAATTTTGTCAAGAAGCACGAAAAGCGTTACCTTTTGGTTTCCCATTTTATGTTTTAGCAATTACTCAAAATTTAGATTTTTAAGAGAATGTGAACACGACAAAGACGTCTTTGTTTAGCATAGGAATGGCATATTCGGTTGGCATCTCGGTAATATTTGATAAGTTTAAAACTACAATTCAGATAATTACTCGGAAATATTTAAGGTACATATCTTTTTGTTATGTTATAGTATATCAAGATTTGATTCAAATCAACAGCAGTAGTATTCTATTGGCACTTAAGCTAACACAAATTGTCAATGCATTTACTTCAGGTACATATAGGGGTGTATCAGAACCAAATGCTTTTTGAATTTTTAGTTGTTTCGCTATCAAACTTTAAAACTTTTCCAGCTTAAAATAGTTTGATATTTACGTCGACATAACATTTCTATATAAAGAATATATAGTTGGTGACTTTTGATAAGAATACTTTTTGTCGGGGAACATGTTTGCCATATCAGACGAGTCGGATATCGTGCGATATCAAAAGTTCTCTTCTTTGTACTGTATTTATTACGACATTTAAAAAAGATTTTTTTCACGAGTCTTTAGACCTGTGCACAAACGACTATCCTGATAAATAGGGCACTTCAAAAATACGTTATTGATTGACAGTAAAACTTATTCACACGCTATGTATGTTAAATGTAAGATGGCAAAACGTAGTGGACATGCAGATATTATGTTTGATAATTGTATTTAATAATTTAATATAACACGATGCAATATATAAAAAATAGTTTTCACAGTAAAACTGCTACAATTGCGCCGCACTAAGCAAGGATTAAACAAATCTCTGACAAACATCCATTGTATTTTACTTTTGACGTTCCTTAATATGGTTAGAACAGTGGATCGTTATTGTACATAGTTAAACGTCATTTTGCTCACATAAGTGCAACGACACATGTCTACTACATCTCTAGTATGTACTTATATTTCTTGAAAAGAAAGGACATTAATTCCTTAATGTAACAGTTCACAATAACTGAATTATATATATATAATGAATGTTCCATAATCACAATGATTTAATGCTAATCCATTTATGTCTAGCGTCTAGAAAAAATGCCTTGGCAAACAGCGTTGACCCAGATTAGACGCCGCATCATGCGGCGTCTCATCAGGGTCTGCGCAGTTTGCTTACAGGAATTTCTGTAAGAAATATTCTAAATATAGGAATAAACATACAGATATCCCTTATTTTGGAAATAAATTGATCCAATTTAGAAGGATGGGAGAGTCCACTAGGCATAAATGGGTTAAAGTAATATCTGTGAGTTCGTAAAGTGTTGTCTAATTAGTCAAGCAATTACAGTTGTGTTGTTTCTCGCATTATTATTCGCATAAAAATGTCCCTTAGTTTAATAGTTCACACAAAATAATGTGATACGTTTGATGTCCTGTAAAACACTTTTATACTATCATCCACTGACTAAAGCTACAACAGTATTTGATTACAGTTTTATTTTTAACCGCAGGTCACAATAATGCTCACATGTACTATTATATGACATACACTCGTTTTTCACCGCATTCCAATGTTAGTTGACACCTTGTATAAACTACAAAATTGTATTAGGAAGAGATACTTGATTGGCCCAGTTTCTAAAGCTATGGGCCTTATATTTTTTGCAATTTCATCCTCTCGAAATATCGAGTGTTCTATTTATAAGTTTTTAAATACGCCCAACGACAATATACCAAAACTAAGATGATTGATTATGTTACTTTATTTCTAGAGTCAGATTACAAAAAGTGAATAGTGATATATTTTCAATTTGAAAAACTGACAATAATTAAAAAAAACGTTATGTGATGCCTCCTTATGAGTATCATATTTAAGAAATTGTCATAAAGAATTCGTTTGTTCGATATAAAGCCCGCTCAAATGACTTTTGCACTGACAATATGTGATGCTTTATTGAACAGCTATAAACGTTCAAGCGAGTAACTGATCAACGGAGAATAATGATTGTTAACAAATGGTTTATAACTATCTAACAAAAACAGCAGCCATCATAATATATTAACACGCTTGAAATATAGCTGGCATTGCTTATTGTTTTTATTTACGCTTTAGTGGTTGGCACTTATATGTTTTGTGTCATATAAAACTTTCCATAACTGATTCCAGCTTTACTACTCAAAATCAACGAAAATTTCGTACAATATTTCGTAAAATAAAGTTAAGCAACTATACAACAGTGTTCCTTATGGCAATTGCCGAAATTTCAACGCCAGATGTGGTCTGGTAAAATTGATGTTTGTAGATACAAAATGCTCGTTTTTGACGATGCTGCGAAGCAGCTCGTCTAAGTTATCATACCATAAAATTCTTCACAATGGCGACCTATGTAAAAGACCGAGCTAATCCGATTGAGATAGCTCGATTTTTCTAATCGGCATACCTCGCTGATTATCATTGATAAAGGTAAAAGAAGCTCAGCTATAAATAGGACAGCAAATTCTGGGAAAAAGATTTAATAATAGTTTGAAAACGTTAATTTTAAATCAGTTATATTCAATCCATTATATGTTTATAGATCAATGAAACAACTATGCATTATCTGTATTGTATTTAACATTTGTATAGATTCTGTAAATAAATTGCGAATAAAAACGTGTATAATCAACGTTTAACGCGATCATGAGTGTAAAGAAAACGAATTATTTCAAAACTGCCATTTGTAAACGTTCTAGCGAGTGTGGTATATAAACATCATATTAGCCGTTTAATATCTGTGAAACTCGCTCTTATGAGTGCTTTCTCATTTTGCATATTTAATACACTTTTCAAACAGAAATTACAGAGCCACATCAGTGCACATACTATGTTTGATAATTCATTCGTTTGTTGGATATTGTTTGCTGTTATAAACACATATTAGGTCATATCGCGGAGATTTAGTCAACCTTACCATGTGTTCATGTGCGAACTCACGTATTCAAGTACTCTTACGACTATGTGCTTATACCTATTTTCGGGAATCATCATGAAGTTATTGCCGTACTTAACGAACAAACATGCCCACGCTTATTTAATTAGAGATAAAACAATAATCATAAGAGAAAAATATGTGAAATCACGTCCGTACACATGACATCATTAACTTAGGAAAGAAAACAACGAAATATAAAGTTTGGTATGATATACATTGAAATTAAAGAGCATGGTGTAATTAAAGATCATGTGAAGTTTTGAATATATCTGCTGAAAAGTAATGTTAAAACCCACAAACGTTTGTCTGTAACAGAACGTTTTTTAAGATAAGTGGTACAGAAAATACACGTCGAATATCTTTTAAAAGACATTTCTTGTTATATTTGATCGAAAATATAACCCGCCTCCCAGTTTCGCTGAATGGGTCAAGTTCCCCACGGGTAATACTTCCCGTACCCCCCAATTTTTTTCTTACCCAAAATTGTTCGTACCCAATTTTTTTCGTACCCAATTTGTTTTCGTACCCAATTTTTTTGGGGTATTCAACAGCACCGTCACATCAGTACTGTAAGTACTTTGATAATAATTGTTTTGCTTATTTAATTTCATTTTAAATTCCTGCAACGATATCTTTTCATACGACACATGAACAATAACATGGTACCATTTTATTGTTCTTGTGTCGTATGAATAGATATATTCGCGGGAAATTAAAATGGAATTAATTGTGTCACAAATAAATAAAAACGAGCATTTTGTATCTACAAAAACCTATGTAATCATACCACATCTAGCGTTGGAATTGCGTTTTGTGCTATAAGTAACACTGATTATTAAGGTGTTTACTTTATTTTACGAAATACTTAACGAAACATTCAGTGATTTTAAGCGTTCTAGACGCTTTAACATAATAACTGTTGAACTTTTTAATGGCGAATCCTTTTCCTTACGTCATTGAACACCCGCACACTATAACGATCTGCAGCAGTCAAAATTTGATTGCCATTCTGCGAATATGATCAGTATACCGATGTTATTCTTTCTACGCGATTTAATATAATGAAACAATTAGATAGGGTCAAAAGTGCTAGATATTGTGTTATTTAAAGCATGCTTATAAACACATTTGAGATCTTGTTGTTGTTTTTTTTATAAATTACTGAAAATGACAAACCAAGCACCACTTGAACAAATATACACATAGTTATGGAAATGGAAGAAACTAATACTTTCGCCTCCTTTTGATATAAAAAATATAAACACGGAGTATGTGACTTAAAGAATGTATTAAAAGGCATTCAAGCCATAGAGCAGTTCATTCGTCTGACTTTTAAATAAGTTTTAATTATTCAAGGAAATAGTGTGAACATATAGTTCGCGGATAAATAAAATATTTGTTAAAAAAGCATAATGTTTATATTGATCTATCTAATAAAATGCATGCAAGTACAATATCATGTAAATTCTACTTTCACTTCCGCATAAGTATACACGAACACCCCTATGTTCATTTATCAAATCCAGTGGATAGGATTTTTCGACGAGTTTTCGTTTTTAGTTGGATGCCTAGCGACCAGCTAATGTCGCTGCTCAAAATTCAAGTCGGTTCGCCTTATCTACGGAGAGCCTACTAACGCCACACACGCCGTATCCGCGCGAGTAAGAGTTGTATAATTTATGCGACAGGTTTGAGTTCTCCAACTATATTCATTCACAAATGGAAACATTATATGAATATCGTGCTAAATGTAATAGTTTCGAACGGAGCTTATATAGAAAAGAATCAATAAACAATGATTGTATTATACGTGCCGCGGAAGAGATTGTTTATGAATGATTAAAATAGTCCGCTTTCTGCTGCGTTTTCGTGACGTAGTATTTTTGTTCAGCTCAATCTGAGGCTATTTATAGATGCGACTGCCGATAAACAAGGGAGAGTACAATTGCACGGCAATCTCCACGCAGAGTTGTCGTTCCTTGCACTCACATACACCTCAATGACGTTGTACAGGTCATTCATAATTTTAGGCTAATAATAGATTCGAGAAAACAGCGCAAATAGTTACGCTTGTTTATATTCTCAATTTATAAAACGTTGAACATGGGTTCAACAATAACTTCAGCAATACGATAGGCAGCAACAAAAATGCTTCATAATCGCTAAAACCGAATAATTATAACAAACAATTAATTAAAATAATAATACGAATGGTCTGTTTCGTAACCTCGTTCATGCTTCTACAGCGGGGATATCTGGGAAACGTTCTTTTGTTCTCAACAGATATCGGCGCTGTTTTGTATTTACGGATGCTAGCAACGCATTAGTAAAAGGTTAGTAGAAGGTTAAGCTTGTTTATATTCACAGTTCTCAATTTATAAACCTTTGGACATGAGTTCATCAATTACTAAAGGCATACTTTAGACAACCTCAAAAATGCTTTATAATCGCTTAAACCGAAAACAACTAAATATAACAAGAAATATCTTTTAAAAATGTAATCGGCGTATACGCAGACTTGGAAATAAAGTTTGCAATTTACTTTTCTAAATAAATAAATAAAAAGAAAACAAAAGTTTAACTATTGTGTTGTTGTTTTTTTCACTTGTTAGTTGCATATTCAACGCATAAAATGTGTGTTAGCATTGTCAAAGCACACATTATTGTAAGCAATACCTATAGAATATAATGCAATTAATAGGTCTTTGGTGTAAGTAGATACAAAATATACTACGGGAGTGCACATCATATGTGTCCTCACATGCCTTATTATGAATATATTTCTTCATTATCGAAAAATAGTATGTCGCAGCTGTTCGACACATTTAAATCACACCTTCATAGCCGCGTCATTCGAAAATGGGTCTTATGCGTTTCGGCCAGCGTTTGTTAAACCCAACAGGTGCATTTGCGCAGTCAGGTCAGAGTATGATGTTGTTCGCTATAAAATCACTCAATATGTTATGATATCATTATGTATCTCCTGACCAGACTGAGAGATGCGCAGGCTGAGTGGGCTATATATATGATGGGCGCATGTGGAATAAGGCCCATTGTCGCATGACGAAAGGCATTAAAAATCTCATTGCGAATTGTAAATGGCACATTTGAGCACAATGCTTTTTGATACAAAATTGAATTCAAAATGGAAAACTTGTTAATAATGGTAGCCTATTCAGACGTTCAGGAACAATTTCCAGACGTGCTGACCAAGTACGGCAAACATTGTGGTTGGATAATTAAACGATTTCCTCTTATCGTGACAATTCTATTTTGGTAATGATTGTTTTCTCATCTTGAAAGCAAAACTGAAATTCTGCGAGATGGATTTTAACGCGAAATTGTAACTGGGCCACAATTTGTGTCGTTTGAACATACAGAGAGTACCGATAGTCTGGAATTCCTTACACTGAACAGTGCTATATCCTTTGCACTGAGCACAGACACAGTGATGCAGCCAAAGTTCAGAGGTTGTATCTCGAATCAGCCTATGAAATATTCGAAAATATTCATGCGCGTCTGTTGGCGTTATGTAAAAGTCAGTAATATGAAAAGCTGAGTAAAACAGCTTTGCCGAAAAAGCGCATTAGTGCTCTATACCTATGTTTAGGTCATAGTTGTTGACAATGTGTGAACTGCTCGGGTAACGAGTAATGCATAAACAACAATGTACGGGTCAACAGGGCTGTCTTTAGGACTACCTAAATCGTGAGGAAAAAGTATTGCTCGCAGATTTATTAATTATTTATTTTAATCAATTATCTTATTGTTTATTTTGAATTTGTATATGGTGTCAAAAATCAAAAGTTTTGTACAGGAAATCGTCATCATGAAATTATATTCTTAGTGAGATAGGTATGCGATATTCCAACAATATTCATTTAATATGATGGTGATTGCAAATTGTCTTTATATTCAGTTCTATTTTTTCATCATACTTTATATGCTTTCAGAACGTCCCAAAAGAGCCATGTTGTTGTTATTTTGTATAAGTTATCTCTATGAAATAAATAGGATGACAAAAAGTGCACACAAAGCTATACCCGTGCATTATGACACACTCTTGATAAATTTGAATGGCGTGTGTTTATTGCAAACGTGCGATTAATTTTGAAAAAATGAATTGCGTCTAAAATTTTGCAATAGCGAACAACTTCAGTGCCTTCAGCGCTTTGATTGTGTTAGTGGTATTTAGTATTGTATTTAGTTTCGACAGAAAAAGGAGATTAATTTTTAACTACGCCTGACCGAATTTATTTGATACATTTGATGTATACATCTTTTTTTTTCACATTTTATCAACCAGTTCGGGTACACATGGGAGTGTTCGCTTTAATTGTAAGTTTAAAACATAAAATTGTATGGCCTATTGAATATTGATTAAAATCAAATTTAAATAGCAATTATCAATATTTCGTTGTATGTGACAACAACCATTCTTTGTTTCGATATATTGTGTCAGAAGACAGTATTATAGCATTAACCTAGTTTAAGGCTGTCTGGAGGATTTTCAAATACTCGCAAGCCATTACAAAAGGCAGCTACACCGAAAGAGGCTATGTTACAACCCGTTTTGCAATTAACCCGTTTTGCAATAAAATTATTGCAAAACGGGTTGGAGTGTCTTATTGCAATTTTTTTTTAAACAACCCGTTTTGCAATAAACCCGTTTTGCAATAAAATTATTGCAATACGGGTTGGAGTGTTTTATTGCATTTTTTTTAACAACCCGTTTTGCAATGAACCCGTTTTGCAATAAAATCACCACACATTTATTTGCAATAATTTCATTGCAAAACGGGTTGGAGTGTCTTATTGCAATGAGAATTTTGTATAACAACCCGTTTTGCAATAAACCCGTTTTGCAATAAAATCATCACTCTTGTATTTATTCAAATGGATTGTAATAGTTAAAAGTGATGTTCAAATTTTGTATTTAAATAATATTGTTTTAAAATAGACAAAACTGTGAGTTAAAACTTAAAATTAAAAAGCATGGAAGGTGGTGAATTTCGAGATTTAATACGATAAAACAAAACAGAATGTGTGTCGAAACGTGTTGAAGTGTCTTCATGCAACGTCAGTTGTGAGTTACAAACCGTTTCGCAATACAATCATCACATATATACTATTTGTTTCAAATTGATTTGAAACGGCATAAAGTAAGTTTAAAATGTCGCCTGCAAGGTAAATATGATAAAACTAGGCTGAATGTATATATTTATGAAGTGATTTTCACCAATTGGGGAATTAAATTAAGACAACCCAGAAGTGCAATAATTTTATTGCAAAACGGGTTGGAGTGTTTTATTGCAATTTGTAATTTGTATAACAACCCGTTTTGCAATAAACCCGATTTGCAATAAGTTTATTGCAAATCGGGTTGGAGCGTCTTATTGCAATTTGAATTTTTTTATAACAACCCGTTTTGCAATAAACCCGTTTTGCAATAAAATCATCACTCTTGTATTTATTCAAATGGATTGGAATAGTTAAAAGTGATGTTCAAATTTTGTATTTAAATAATATTGTTTTAAAATAGACAAAACTGTGAGTTAAAACTTAAAATTAAAAAGCATGGAAGGTGGTGAATTTCGAGATTTAATACGATAAAACAAAACAGAATGTGTGTCGAAACGTGTTGAAGTGTCTTCATGCAACGTCAGTTGTGAGTTACAAACCGTTTCGCAATACAATCATCACATATATACTATTTGTTTCAAATTGATTTGAAACGGCATAAAGTAAGTTTAAAATGTCGCCTGCAAGGTAAATATGATAAAACTAGGCTGAATGTATATATTTATGAAGTGATTTTCACCAAATGGGGAATTAAATTAAGACAACCCAGAAGTGCAATAATTTTATTGCAAAACGGGTTGGAGTGTTTTATTGCAATTTGTAATTTGTATAACAACCCGTTTTGCAATAAACCCGTTTTGCAATAATTTTATTGCAAATCGGGTTGGAGCGTCTTATTGCAATTTGAATTTTTTATAACAACCCGTTTTGCAATAAACCCGTTTTGCAATAATACAATGACACGTGTATTAATTAATTCAAATTGATTGTAAACATTAAAAAGGAAATTCAAAATATCGTTTTTCTTTTATTTCCAAATATGGACAAAACTGTTAGTTTCCACTAAAAAGTAAATAGCATTGAAGGCGATGCATTTCGAGATTGAATGCGATAAAACAATACAAAATGTAAATAGAAAGTGTTTCAACCTATTTAGTACTGAAGTGAAGATAACGCCGAAATGCAATAATTTACTGAAAAAACGTGTTGAAGTGTCTTCATGCAATGTGAGTTGTGTGTAACAAACCGTTTCGCAATAAAATCATCACATATATACTATTTTTTTCAAATTTCTTTGAAACGGCATAAAGTAAGTTTAAAATGTCGCCTTCAAGGTAAATATGATAAAACTAGGCTGAATGTATATATTTATGAAGTGATTTTCACCAATTGGGGAATTAAATTAAGACAACCCAGAAGTGCAATAATTTTATTGCAAAACGGGTTGGAGTGTTTTATTGCAATTTGTAATTTGTATAACAACCCGTTTTGCAATAAACCCGTTTTGCAATAATTTTATTGCAAATCGGGTTGGAGCGTCTTATTGCAATTTGATTTTTTTATAACAACCCGTTTTGCAATAAACCCGTTTTGCAATAATACAATGACACGTGTATTAATTAATTCAAATTGATTGTAAACATTAAAAAGGAAATTTAAAATATCGTTTGTTTTTTTATTTCCAAATATGGACAAAACTGTTAGTTTCCACTAAAAAGTAAAAAGCATTGAAGGCGATGCATTTCGAGATTGAATGCGATAAAACAATACAAAATGTAAATAGAAAGTGTTTCAACCTATTTAGTACTGAAGTGAAGATAACGCCGAAATGCAATAATTTACTGAAAAAACGTGTTGAAGTGTCTTCATGCAATGTGAGTTGTGTGTAACAAACCGTTTCGCAATAAAATCATCACATATATACTATTTGTTTCAAATTGATTTGAAACGGTATGAAGGAAGTTTAAAATGTCGTCTGCAAGGTTAATATGATAAAACTAAGCCGAATGTATATATGAAGTGATTTTCACCAATTGGGGAATTAAATGAAGACAACCCAGAAGTGCAATAATTTTATTGCAAAACGGGTTTATTGCAAAACGGGTTGTTATTAAAAAATCAAATTGCAATAAGACGCTCCAACCCGATTTGCAATAAAATTATTGCAAAACGGGTTTATTGCAAAACGGGTTGTTATACAAATTACAAATTGCAATAAAACACTCCAACCCGTTTTGCAATAAAATTATTGCACTTCTGGGTTGTCTTAATTTAATTCCCCAATTGGTGAAAATCACTTCATAAATATATACATTCAGCCTAGTTTTATCATATTTACCTTGAAGGCGACATTTTAAACTTACTTTATGCCGTTTCAAAGAAATTTGAAACAAATAGTATATATGTGATGATTTTATTGCGAAACGGTTTGTTACACACAACTCACATTGCATGAAGACACTTCAACACTTTTTTTCAGTAAATTATTGCATTCGGCGTTATCTTCACTTCAGTACTAAATAGGTTGAAACACTTTCTATTTACATTTTGTATTGTTTTATCGCATTCAATCTCGAAATGCATCGCCTTCAATGCTTTTTACTTTTTAGTGGAGACTAACAGTTTTGTCCATATTTGGAAATAAAAAAACAAACGATATTTTAAATTTCCTTTTTAATGTTTACAATCAATTTGAATTAATTAATACACGTGTCATTGTATTACTGCAAAACGGGTTTATTGCAAAACGGGTTGTTATAAAAAAATCAAATTGCAATAAGACGCTCCAACCCGATTTGCAATAAAATTATTGCAAAACGGGTTTATTGCAAAACGGGTTGTTATACAAATTACAAATTGCAATAAAACACTCCAACCCGTTTTGCAATAAAATTATTGCACTTCTGGGTTGTCTTAATTTAATTCCCCAATTGGTGAAAATCACTTCATAAATATATACATTCAGCCTAGTTTTATCATATTTACCTTGAAGGCGACATTTTAAACTTACTTTATGCCGTTTCAAAGAAATTTGAAAAAAATAGTATATATGTGATGATTTTATTGCGAAACGGTTTGTTACACACAACTCACATTGCATGAAGACACTTCAACACTTTTTTTCAGTAAATTATTGCATTCGGCGTTATCTTCACTTCAGTACTAAATAGGTTGAAACACTTTCTATTTACATTTTGTATTGTTTTATCGCATTCAATCTCGAAATGCATCGCCTTCAATGCTTTTTACTTTTTAGTGGAGACTAACAGTTTTGTCCATATTTGGAAATAAAAAAACAAACGATATTTTAAATTTCCTTTTTAATGTTTACAATCAATTTGAATTAATTAATACACGTGTCATTGTATTACTGCAAAACGGGTTTATTGCAAAACGGGTTGTTATAAAAAATCAAATTGCAATAAGACGCTCCAACCCGATTTGCAATAAAATTATTGCAAAACGGGTTTATTGCAAAACGGGTTGTTATACAAATTACAAATTGCAATAAAACACTCCAACCCGTTTTGCAATAAAATTATTGCACTTCTGGGTTGTCTTAATTTAATTCCCCAATTGGTGAAAATCACTTCATAAATATATACATTCAGCCTAGTTTTATCATATTTACCTTGAAGGCGACATTTTAAACTTACTTTATGCCGTTTCAAAGAAATTTGAAAAAAATAGTATATATGTGATGATTTTATTGCGAAACGGTTTGTTACACACAACTCACATTGCATGAAGACACTTCAACACGTTTTTTCAGTAAATTATTGCATTTCGGCGTTATCTTCACTTCAGTACTAAATAGGTTGAAACACTTTCTATTTACATTTTGTATTGTTTTATCGCATTCAATCTCGAAATGCATCGCCTTCAATGCTTTTTACTTTTTAGTGGAAACTAACAGTTTTGTCCATATTTGGAAATAAAAAAAACAACGATATTTTAAATTTCCTTTTTAATGTTTACAATCAATTTGAATTAATTAATACACGTGTCATTGTATTATTGCAAAACGGGTTTATTGCAAAACGGGTTGTTATAAAAAATTCAAATTGCAATAAGACGCTCCAACCCGATTTGCAATAAAATTATTGCAAAACGGGTTTATTGCAAAACGGGTTGTTATACAAATTACAAATTGCAATAAAACACTCCAACCCGTTTTGCAATAAAATTATTGCACTTCTGGGTTGTCTTAATTTAATTCCCCAATTGGTGAAAATCACTTCATAAATATATACATTCAGCCTAGTTTTATCATATTTACCTTGCAGGCGACATTTTAAACTTACTTTATGCCATTTCAAATCAATTTGAAACAAATAGTATATATGTGATGATTGTATTGCGAAACGGTTTGTAACTCACAACTGACGTTGCATGAAGACACTTCAACACGTTTCGACACACATTCTGTTTTGTTTTATCGTATTAAATCTCGAAATTCACCACCTTCCATGCTTTTTAATTTTAAGTTTTAACTCACAGTTTTGTCTATTTTAAAACAATATTATTTAAATACAAAATTTGAACATCACTTTTAACTATTCCAATCCATTTGAATAAATACAAGAGTGATGATTTTATTGCAAAACGGGTTTATTGCAAAACGGGTTGTTATACAAAATTCTCATTGCAATAAGACACTCCAACCCGTTTTGCAACGAAATTATTGCAAATAAATGTGTGGTGATTTTATTGCAAAACGGGTTTATTGCAAAACGGGTTGTTAAAAAAAATGCAATAAAACACTCCAACCCGTTTTGCAATAATTTTATTGCAAAACGGGTTTATTGCAAAACGGGTTGTTTAAAAAAAAATTGCAATAAGACACTCCAACCCGTTTTGCAATAATTTTATTGCAAAACGGGTTTATTGCAAAACGGGTTGTAACAAGGCTAGCAATTAAAATCATATTGAAAATAAAATTTTGATGATCCAGATTGCCAATTTAGTATACGAATTAACATTTTCAGTGCGTTTGCATAAGATATGTATCGCTACATGTATCAGAACATGCCAATGCGACGTTGTTTTAGACTTATTCGGCGGAGAAAACGGTATTCCTTGACATGTGCGTGCTCAATAACAGCTGTTCTAGAAGTTGTCCGTGTATAACAGCCATGTGGGTGCTCAACAGCAATCGTCAAAACCAATCGAAACTCAACTTTACCTTGAAAATAACGCCATTAGCATTCGATGTATCCATTTATTGTAAGTTAAAATGCGTCCACGTGCACAACTGGTACTTAAACGGTGCTTATTATTGTGAAAACAGTGATATTATTGTTAGTCCGTGTACAACAGCAATTGACGGTTCAAGAAATCGCAAAATATTCCATGAGTAATCTCCACACTCCGAACAACCAGAGGGAAACGGTTGATACTCTATGAAACCGCTTCCTGCTGGCCCTATGATAGGCGTTATCCCATTAAAAACAAGTAAGTTATAAGGAAGATGTACCTGTTTGAACACTAAAATTTTCAATCTAAGCGAGGCATCGGCGGCCATGTTTTCTCAATTCTGACCACGTGATTCCCCCCATTGGTTTCGATTATACAATTTCGGGTATATGGAATCTATAGAATAATTTATATTACAAATGAAATGGCTATTTTTACGAAATACCTTGATAATAAAACTAAACATACTAATATATATTACTGAAAATAATGAGGTAACATTACTGCGATAAATTAAAAACTCTTGATTACGTTTAACCCATTTATGCCTAGCGTCTAGAAAAAAGGCATTGGCAAACAGCGTATACCCAGATGAGACGCCGCATGATGCGGCGTCTCATCAGGGTCTTCGCTGTTTGCTAAAAGGAATTTCTCTAAGAAATATTCTAAATATAGAAATAAATATACTAGACATCCCTGATTTTGAAAATAAATTAATCCAATTTATAAGGATGGGAGAGTCCACTAGGCATAAATGGGTTAAAAACAACGCACAAAGCTATGTGTACTAATCACAACAGAACACCTGCAAACTTTTAAAAATCAAATACCGTTTCAACTATTATTATTCAAATGCAACTTTGATTATTTAACTGGTTGCCCATATTTGTGTATATCCGGATAACAATTATTGTTCAACCCTTAACCATGTAATATCATAAAAGATATAAGGGCATATTTTCTGTTCATCTTCGGTACATTTTAACCACATATGTATTTTATCGGAAAGCGGTTAGTTTTTATAAACTCTTCAACACGACTATAATGTAATATATTAACTTGTATACCCTTTTTAATTGCTTTATCGTCATATTTTGACAATAACGACACTTACCAAGGTTTTAACCTATAAAACACGCGCAATGTTGTTTTTTTTTTCAAAGCCATCGTTGGATGTTATATTGACAAGTTGTAAACTAATACACAAATGTCATCATAACGGGACCCTTACTGTAATCTAACAGACTAACAATCATACATTATAATCTGGTATTTTAATTCCAAAGTTTAAGGTTGTCTGCTTTTCCAGCTAATTAAAACATGTCAGAAAATTAATCACATATTATTGCCTTATATTATTTTCAGTTTTTTTAATAAGATTAGAAATCAGGTAACAAATCTTGGCGGGATTATTTTATTTTGCAATGAACACGCGTGTTTTGCAATTAAAACGTGTGTTTTGCAAAAGGCAAACAGTGAGTGTTCATCATTGTAATGAATTCTAAATTGACATAACGGCAACGCTTAAGCCGCTGTCAAATTTACAACAAGTTTTCTCTACTTGTTTGTTATTCGGTGCACATATAAATGAGAGATAGAAATGTGCACTAACGTATTATAAATAAATCAACGCAACCAAAGCATGGGTATATCGAACATAAACGAGTTTTACGGACTTTAATAGGAATGAGTACACACTCATATAAAAACAATCTCTTGCTCGATTGCTACGTAGTCTGTAAGGAAATACGATAATCTTAAGAACTGGGTTGAAATCTGACCAAAATATTCAGTATAAATGTTGATGGATGCGTGTGAGAGGCGATGAAAATATGTACTTGTACTCGTGTTTTCAATGGAATCCGTGATCCCTAAACATGTTTTGAAAACATCAAAGTGAACACCGATTAAACTAGCAATTACAAACTGTATACGTAGTAAAATTCATCGGAAGTTTAAAATACATTCTTATTGAATTGTATGCCTGAGTCTTCATCAGACTCTGTCGAGGTTTGCATCCATGGTAGGAATGACCTGGTGTCTTACACTTGATATTTTCTGAGAACGTTAGACCATAACGCAAAATGAACTTATTTTTCTGGGAATGCGCGAGTAACCCTTATTTTAGAAATGCCTATGCAATAAATATTATTGTTAAACATCTACACAAACATCAACCCCCTTTGACCTTTTACATTCGAAAAAACCATCCCGTCCAAACATATCATCCTATCCGACAAAAAAAACTTTCTTACAAAACCATCCTTTCCCTAACAACCATACTGACCTCAATCTAGCGTCAGTATTTCAAGCTGTCAGGTCATACTATGAAAAGCAAGTAGTAATGCCATGTCCAGAGGGTTTTCTTATGCAGATTCTTACGATGAAGTTTTGACACTGCATGTGATATTTGTATATATAATTACAAGTAACACATGATAAAATTATTGTATTATTCAAGTATTGTTGATTAACTAGTGAACTGCAGGCACAAACCTTTTTTTTAAATTCATGTAAGGTAATTAGTAATCATTTCATTGCGAATATTTGTTAATACGGCTCTTAAAAAGTCTGAATAACATCGAGTGTTTTTTTTTTAAGTTTTTAGGTGTTTTTTATTATCGTCTATTTTGAACATGAAACTGTTAGCTCATGGTCATTGCGCATGAACGTATTGTGTGTCTGCAGTAATTATTCTGTCTCATTTGGAACGACGATCTTCAATTATCATTTTGCGTCTGAATTAATCCAAACATTAATTGCGTTGTTTATGTTTAAATGAACATTTACACCTTCACAATCCTTCTATTTGAATTGAAACAATATCTATAACTTCCGCCTGCCATTTGTATGTGTAATCGAATATGTGGCACCGACACTTAGCGAACGCTTCATAACACCCACGTATACTTTCTATTGACTGCACTTACAGTTTGATGGCCAATCTGGGAATATCAATATCCATGTGTCTTTTTTGTCTATAACTTTCATTAAATCACGGTTGATTACATTGAGGTGTTCACATTTTGTCGTATTTAAAAAAAAAGTTTAAAAAATGAATCTCTGCTTATGAAACTGTATAATTAGGAATAGTTGAATATAATTATTATAACAAGCAAATATATAAAATAAGTAAAATGCCTCCTTTGGGGCTCAAATATGTGACTTACTTGCAGCAAAAACGCTACCAATTCATTTCGCAGGCTATTGAATTAGACGGATAGTGTGAACGCGCAATCGGTCATTCGCATTTCCGCTCAACTATCGATGAAATACGTTACAAATACTTCATTATGTGCACGATTGTGATTAATATTGTTTCCATAAGCGAACTGCTATTTTTAAATCGTTTTTAGTCAAGAGTGTTAATTTGCTTATTTGGAAATAATGCTTACATGTTTTTGAACGTATTTCCATTTTTATGAAAAATATTACTTGCAAAACTGTGTAAAAATTCCTTTAATATCGCAGTGCATTGAACCTAATCATTTTAAAGATACCGTTTTCCGTCGAAAATTATTTAATGTTTAAACATATAAAATGTATAGTGTTTAAACTATCTTTAATGTTTGGATTTTCCTTAATGTAACACTTCACAATAACTGAATTATATATATAATGAATGTTCCATAATCACTATAATTTAATGTTAATCCATTTATGCATAGCGTCTAGGTAAAAGGCCTTGGCAAACAGCGTAGACCCAGATGAGACGCCGCATGATGCGGCGTCTCATCTGGGTCTGCGCTGTTTGTGCTTAAAGGAATTTCTGTTAGAAATATTCTAAATATAGAAATAAATTTATACTAGACATGCCTAATTTTGTAAATAAAT
This sequence comes from Dreissena polymorpha, assembly GCF_020536995.1. Taxonomy (NCBI): domain Eukaryota; kingdom Metazoa; phylum Mollusca; class Bivalvia; order Myida; family Dreissenidae; genus Dreissena; species Dreissena polymorpha. Next base: position 48,248,403 of record NC_068357.1, on the reverse strand, counting down.
TAACTAATTAAATTAATCCAATTTAGAAGGATGGGAGAGTCCACTATGCATAAATGGGTTAATGTCTTCCACCTGAACTCTTATCGAATGTGTGGTACCAGCATTTTTCGCCCGCTAACGAACACTCACGTATACTTTCTATCGACCGCGCTTACACGTTGATGGCCCTTCTGGGAATCTGATCAGTGTCCAGATACATTTCGTGTATGTCTATAACTTGCGATTTAACCATTTATGCCTAGTGGACTCTCCCATCCTTCTAAATTGGATCAATTTTTTCCAAAATTAGCGATTTCTAGTATACTTATTTATATATTTAGAATAATTCTTACAGAAATCCCTTTAAGCAAACAGCGTAGACCCAGATGAGACGCCACATCTCATCTGGTTCTACGCTCTTTGCCAAGGCCTTTTTTCTAGACACTTGGCATAAATGGGTTAAACTCGATTGATTAAATATACGTATTCATATATTTAATTATTTTTTAAATTTCAAACAATGAATATTTGCTAACAGAACTGTAGTATTAGGAAAAGTTTAATATAATAACAATAGCATGGAAACATGAATAACATATATAAAATAAAATGATGACTTTGGGGCAAGAACCTGTTACTTCCTGAAGCAATCGCTTACAATTCATTATGCAGAGTTTCTATTTTGACGGATAGTGTCAGCGTGTTATCTGTTATTCGTATGTTTGCTAAACTATCGATGAAATTCGTTATACACGTTTTATTATGTTCACGATTTCGATTAATGATTATCCATAAACGCACTAATATTAAAAAAAGTATTCTTAGGAGTATTGATTTGCTTATTCGAATATAATGCATACATTTTTTGTATATAATTTCAATAAAATATGCACAAAATATGCGGTGAAAGTAAGGATGGATGCGAATGCGCATCGTGTTTAAAAAAAAAAACACATATCAATAGGTTGTATGCAAAAGATAAATTTGTAAAAGCAAATACTTTAAATTCACATCATCATGCTATTCGATCAATGGCATAAAATTAACTGAAATAAATTGCTTTAACCCAATATGAATACAAATACATAAATATAAACTTTTTTGTTAAAATATTTTGCATAATAACGTTGTTTTTAAATGAAAAATGATATTTTTTCTTAACTGCCTCATTTAATTGCACTTGATGATTGTTAATGGCATTTAGATTTATATCGAGTAAAATGTTACATAAGCGATACAATATATTGTCAACATTTGCATTGAGTTACTTATAATATCGTTTCAACCTTTTCATACTTCACTTGGTGTACCCGAGTTTTTAATAAAATATTAAATACGCACGGAATGATCTTAAACATCTTGTTTTTCAGAGATTTTATCATTTATGACAATTGTTCATGCTTCATTAAAAATATCATCCCCTTAAAATTGCCATAATGAGGATGTTTTTAAGCTATGAAACACGCTCAAATGCATATTGCATTGTCACTGTGCGATGTAATGTTGACGAGATGAAAACGATGCGACAAAGTTAACAATAAAATAACACTTGATGCGTCCTTTAACCCATTTATGCCTAGCATTGGCAAACAGCGTAGACCCAGATGAGACGCCGCATGATGCGGCGTCTCATCAGGGTCTGCGCTGTTTGCTTAAAGGAACATCTGTAAGAAATATTCTAAATATAGAAGTAAATATACTAGAAATCCCTAATTTTGGAAATAAATTGATCCAATTTAGAAGGATGGGAGAGTCCACTAGGCTTAAATGGGTTAAGACGCTCCAAGCTTGTATGTGGATTTCAAACGTATCAGGTTACTCGGTTATGAAACTTATTGCTAAGGCAGCAGTGGATACATTTTATTTAAACTTTTGTTCTTGTTTTTTTTTTCCTTTTTTTTATTAATCAATTAAACGTTATTTAGTATTTAATTCTGTGATTGCAAATGCAACCTCACGTGTTAAATTAGTGTCAATATTACACTATATGTGATATTTTGTTGATAATTAATTATTGTACTAATATAAACAGTATTACACTGCAAAAATATATATTGCAGTGCAAAAAGCAACGAAACGAATAATTATTTTCAATAGGAACGTGTGTATGCATACATTTAGGTCGAAAAAAGGTAGGATTTCTCTCCCTTTGTATTTGCAAACACTGTGGTTAGAATCGAAAAAAAATGTGTGAAAAACAACCTCAGAGGGATATCGAGTTTAAATCTTATGCAACAATATATAATAATATATATATATAGCAGTTCACTATCATTTGTTGTCTGTTAACAACTGTTTATTAGTGAAGAGTACCGATGTGCCATTGCCTGAACTCCTGAGGGTTACATTGAAACTAAACAATCTAACCAAGTGCATCGGTAGTTGGTATTGGCAATGTTCATGAATAAAGTGTGTTAAAATAATGCATCTGGGATTAAAAATAGTCATGTCCCTTTGATAACATGGTTTATTTAGGATGCAATAGTAAAATAATTAAAGACAATTTCCTCTGATATTGCAGGACCATGAGCTTTGATTTAAATATGTATTAGCGTGATTAGTAGGGTCCTTTAATACGTCTGTTTAAATTACGATTTTGAGGGTAAATTTGTCCCAGCCCTTGGATGTATGTTGTTTAGAAAATAAAAAAATTTCTTCCAAATTATAAAGATAATGGCCTTAATATACATTTGCTTTTCAGCATCATATATACAGTGGATCTGTACATAGCTTGTTCAAAACTGGGGTCAAAACTGACAGCATCCTGTGGTGACATTGTTAATATAGATTTTATTAGCAAAACTAATTACAAAAAGTCTTCGCTGAACGGATTGATACAAGACAAGTAAGTACAACATGTGTACACATCATGTTTATATCGTCAAAACTGCCCAAGGTGTGTTGAATTATATAATACTGGCATGTACTATCTATTGTGAAAATACTGAGCTCAGGCCGGGAATTGAACCCACGACCTCCAGAGTGGTAGTCCGACACTTTAACCACGTCGCTAAAGAGCTAGCCCAACAGCAAGGCTGTTGGAAGTGACCTTATTTCACTACACTCCTCCCCCTTTTAATGTTTCAAGGCCAAGACACGCCCGCTACTGCATGTCTTGCTACCACATGGCCCTCCCAGAAACCATTAAACAGCTCAGACCGACTCCCGAATTCACAGTACTTTTATGCCTCGTCGCCATTATTGTGAAAATACTGAGCTCAGGCCGGGAATCGAACCCACGACCTCCAGAGTGGTAGTCCGACACTTTAACCACGTCGCAAAAGAGCTGGCCCAACAGCAAGGCTGTTGGAAGTAACCTTATTTCACTACATATCATAATAAGTGTTTAAATCACACTTCTGGTGTCAAAACTTGCAAATCCCGATGTTTAACAATTGTAATATCGACATAATCAACAAATTAACTAATTTTGTCACTTAACCGCATGCACCCAATATGTAAAATTGTGAATATATCAACGTACACAGTGTGTTCCAATAACGTTGCTGATGTTACAACTGGTCATGCTCCGATGATGACATGGTTATATGACTTTATAAGCATAAGCCGTTATTAGTTTTCGCCTCTAAAGAACATTTCTCAAATGGGAGATTTATTGTCAACTTTGGTTAAGCGCTATGTACATTCACGAGGAAGAGTGTTTATAAATTACAACTATATTGCAATAAACACCAGTACATTTGCGTAGAAGACTCCATCCACCATTTGCGGTTCTTTTTTATCAACAATATAAGACCTTGGGATGCTTGAGCGCTAACATGATGAACTGTAGCTCCATAGTGTGATACTCGAAACCCCCTGCTGCGGTAGTTCTTTTGACTGTTCAAAGGAAGGGATGTTTACGATGTTATCTGTAAATATAAACACCTGACCCGCTTTAACCAAGGGGTTATTATGTTACTAAACTAGATAAAGATACTAAATATTAACGCTCTGGACGTTGTTGTTGCATATACTTTAGTAAATGTATTATTCTAAATGTTCATATTACAAATATGACGCCCTTTGTTTGGCCAATTTTCATGTCCTGGGCTAGTATTGAAATAAACTGTTTTGATGACCTGAAAGTAAGGTTTCAATCTTAATATGAAAGCCACGGGCTTTCTGAATGTTAACAAAAAAAAATATGTTAAAGATTTTCCATGGATAAGTGAATGTCAAACAAGTAATCCCCAGGGACTGGGACACTGTTTTCCCAAGGGGAATATTTTAAACAAACAAACTTTGAGACCTCTAGACAATGCTCCATACTTAATATGATGCCATGGACTTCGGGTTGCAGACACGTTGATTTGGGGAAGGCTTTTTATATATAAGTCTATGAAAAACTAGTGACTCCAGGGTGGGGATATAACCCCATGGGCTTAACTATATAGAGGATCAAAAGATAGTGCAACATTCCCAATATGATAGAATCCATTTTGTGGCTTTCATGCTAGTAGTGTTTCAAAGGTATTCCTAAATAAATTATTGTTAAACTAGTGACACAAAGTTGAACCAAGATTTGAACCTAAAGTAAAAAATAAACACATTTCATAGAGGACCCAGATAATATAACATGTAAAATAAAAAACTTTTTGTAAATGTCGGATTCTGACTAGAAGATTTGTTAAAAGGAGTTCCCTATATGAGTCGTTATTACCTAAGTGTCATAATTTTAATAAACCCTATAGAGAACATCTAGATGATACTATCATCATAAGGGTTTTTAATATTAAGAAACCCGTGGCGAGTAAAATTTTGACCCAAAGGTACTTTATAAAGAATTACAATGAAATGCGAAGTACCAAATATTAAACATCTTGGCATTGCGGTTTGAAATCATATTTTTAAGATTTTACATTTTTGGCAATCCCCTTATGGGCCCGTGAACAATTATTCAATTATTCAACTGAGCGGAAACAAAAACGCACATCCAAGAAACATTCCTGCACAGATAAATCAAATTCGGCTTTGCCACACGGTAGATGTCTCTTGAAAAACAGTTCACTGACAAATACACGCACAACCGGACGGTCGGACGACGGGCATCACAGTATTCGAAAATAATTACGTTATCATATTAATAAATGATTTTGACTATGGCAATCGTCTGAGAAACACTATTGAATTTAACTATTGTCAGGGGATGAACCTAAAAGACTTTCTACGAAACAGCTCTGATATCAAATTAGAAGTTTGACTTGATAATTGTGAGAACGTCAGAGACAGAGCTGTATAAATGAAAGCCTTCTAAAGTTATAACGTATCGTCTCTTCTACAAATGTGTGACCATAAATTATATTATAAATGAACTTGTGTCGCACTTAGTTTAAACCTATTTATTTTAGCTCGATTGCATCGAAAGCCTAAGGCTTATATAAACGCTCTCGAGTCCGTTTCCTGGGCCTAGAACCAGTACTTGGTGTCTTTTGGGGACATATAAAGAACGCTCCCACGGTGGGGATCGAACCCGTGACCTCCCGGTCGCTAGGCGGACACCATATCCATTACACCACAGCGACTCTGTCGCACTTCTAGAACACAGCTTTTTATTCGCCTCAGATATTATGTTTCCCTTCTGTCAAATGTCCCTCACACGTTTAAAATCTTCAGAATCTCTAGGAAACCAAATCAAACTTTGATCTCTCATTAACAATATTCTGCAACTATAAAACTATCTTTAAGTGCCCGCCGTTCAGAATCTGTGTTGTTTATTGCTTTTATAAGCCAGGAAATTGTTTGTGTTTGGGGATGACAGATCGGTGATGATCAAGATAGATTAAGCTGATCAACCTAGAGTCAGAAGGTCGTGTGCTTGAAATAACCTCACAATAACTAAACAAACTACTAATGTCATGTTCAATACAACTCGACATACAATAAGCTGCTTATGAAATCGCTAGAATGGAAATGCCTCGCCCATGTTCATTGATAAAAAGTGCACACACATCATGAATAACTAATTTAGATTTGCTTCTGTGCTTCGAATGGTTGGACATATTATCTCTAAAAAGCGTCCATGGCAAAACTTGTTTGTGCCTGCATGTAAGGCAAACCTTCGTGAAAAAGTTTGTTTACGTGATTTTTTTTTATTTTGCAAAGCGAACTACTTTTTACACATGATTATCTTACCCCTCACAGAAGACTTGAATTGTATGTCAGATAGATGACAATAGTCCATTCGTTAACTCATCGTCTCATCAGAAAATGGACATTTTTCAGGCGACATTTCATTTTCAAATCACCGCCCATTAGTTCCCTCTTGTTTTTAACCCATTTATGCCTAGTGGACTCTCCCATCCTTCTAATTTGGATCAATTTATTTCCAAAATTAGGGATGTCTAGTATATGTATTTCTATATCAGAATATTACTTACTGAAATTCCTTAAAGCAAACAACGCAGACCCAGATGAGACGCCGCATCATTCGGCGTCTCATCTGGGTCTACGCTGTTTGCAAAGTCCTTTTTTCAGGACGCTAGGCATAAATGGGTTAACAGACGTTGTATCTGTGTGTCTAAAGTTTGTCAGTTTAGCTCATCAAACTCATTGAAACAAGTAAAACAAATTATTTTTCACGTTTATGTTTCAACCTATTTTTTCTCTCTACACACTATATTGTCCATTTATTTAGACTTCGACGAGGCACGGTGTAATTTGTAACGTATTACTGTCAAATTCATTGTTGAAAGCTTATATTACTCTATTTATCGACTAGGTGGTATTCAGCATGTGTTGCCCATGCACTTTAAATGCTCAAAAGTACCTACTACCAATCGAATAATCAGTAAGCACTTACAAATGGTATTGTTCACACTTCTCTTGTGTTATTTAATAATAAAGGCAATTGACAAATCTAATTAAAATGTTGACATTTGAAGGGCGAAGAACTATATGATTTGAGTTATGAAATATAGCTGATTTATCACTGAGGTTATGGTCGATCACGGGTAGTCTTCTCTTATCTATTTAAGCCGATGTCGATGGCAACGATACGTTTCTTTCGTGATGATTTATAAATTTCCCGAATGACAAAGCACTATCGCATCCTCTACTTTTCGCACAATAGGTATGTACCTCAAATGGTGGATATTAGATGTGTATCAGTACTCGTATGGCAGAGTCCACAGGCGTTCGCATATTATGTGCAAGACTTATTAAGATATGTGCCATTCTGTCGATTCATCAAAACTGAATGCGCCCTCATCAGATAGTATGTGGTTGAAAACGGAGTGTCATTTAAGTGTTTTATGGTTGATTTGCCAAATGATATATATTTTGATATACTATTTGAGAGTTAATTGTAATATTGCATAATGAATATTAGTAAAATATATGTATATATTGTGCATGAATAAATATATTGTTTGTATTCTTAAAAAAGAATGACTTGGCTTAATAATGAATAAAAACAATCACTAAGTAACATTGCAAGTTGATTGTTATTTGTGCAAATTTCTATATATTTTAACACATTTTATTTTAATTTAATAATGAACAATGTATGTGTCGCGATCGCTGCAAACATATGCATATGTACACTGTCTGGATGTTTGTTGTGATTTGGTGGGTAGTTGCGTCTAGATGTTATTTCCGGAATGTTATTTAATAAGACCAAAGAGAAATGTAATATAATTTTGTTATGGTGTTTTACGACAGAAAACTTTGCGTACAATTCGTCTTCTCTTGGATCTTCCAATACTGGTTAATTTTAAGGTCAAAGGTCATAAACGATATTTACTCTAAGTCACCTTTTTAATGCCTGTTAATTTTGTTTTATTTACTGCGGATACGTTTTCGCAATGTACCAAAGATGTGTCGCATAAGTCGTCAATTTTTTGTCTTCAAGATCTACATGTCTCAATGCAATGTCAAACGTCGTGCATTTTGATGTTCGCTCAATGTTAATTTGATATTTACAAAATGATTTTTGAGTATTTATTTTACAGGCCAGAATGTGTGTTGCGAGCAACATGTAACAACCATGCCCAGCAGAGGCAAGTTGATATTTCCCGTTCAATGATCAGCTATTTATAGTGTCTCTCTGATGAACGTTTGTTTTAGACCGTATGTCCTATCGTCTCTTAGATTACTAGTACTAGAGTACTATTATTTAGTATTTACTATTTAGTTCGAGATAAATATATAATTTAATGGGATCAGAAAACAATAATATAGGAATCCATATATATTGATTTGAACAACGTAATATTTTCAATATAAATATAATTATAAAATGTAATGTTTGAATAAACTATGTTTAGTTTGGGTTTCATTTTTGATCAAGCTAGCAATATTTACTTACTTTGCACTTGTATAAGAGTACGTAAAAATATAATTATGTTATAGGAAGCATAGTTAAAGCTAATTTGATAAAACAAGTACATATGCATAAACTCTTAACTATATATACCTTTTCTATAATATATAATCTATTTGCTTTTTAAAGATTAGTGTTTTTAACATAAAGCCTGTTATTAAACCTGCGTATAACACTTTTTTCAAATTTAGCAATGTCATTTTCGCCTCTGGTTACACTATATGCAAATAACTGTCAGCATAGTGTTACTGTCACCAGAAGATACGAAGGTCATTAAATTTAGGTATTTGATTCATATACCGCGTGGAAAGCAAATGAAATAAAAAAGAACATCCTCGTTGTTTTCCAGACAAGTAGGTGAACAACCGCATTGCGCATGCACCCAAGTAATTTCCAATATGGTAACTTACCAATTACAACTTAGCTAGTAAGTTCCTTTAAACAAGAATATATTAACAACTCATTTTACACTGCCAAGAGCTTTGCAGCATCCTTAACAACTCGAAAATGTACCATATATTTGTATATTTATTATTGCTTTATCCCTACAATTACGTCAACATGAGTACTTTTCATAACCCACTGTTCAACCACTAAAAACTCGAAATAGCAAGGTGTCAACATTCTAGAATATTGAAATATTATTTACTCCACCCATATCGTTTTATGAAATTTTATGTTTTATATCAACCGGATGACATAGCTCAGGATCATGTTACGCTTTGAGACTGAATTATCACCTGGTTATAAAATAGCGTATATAATTATAGTACCAAATATCAAAATACAGAGTTGCAAAAACTTAGTTTATGTTTACATTACACTATGCATGAATATCTATATAGATGATTTATAACTAAATTATGTATAAACATGAACCTTTTTGTGCCCAGACCAGACGTCGATTAGTTTGTACTAGTTAATGTTTTCTTCTGGGCAATGTAAGCAAAATAATATTCAATATCAAATATAAACAAAGTGCAACTAAAATTCAAAATAGGCAAAGAAACAGTCGTTCATGTTTGTATAACTATTACTTACCACGTTATCATATATTATTCGAGGCTTTACATGCTAGACATTGTGCAAATAGTATTGAGAATTTAAAATCTTTCTTACGGTTTTAATGTGGTAAAACAATACCTTATATCTAAATACATAATCCGAAATATATCTTTGAAAGTGGGTATATTTGATTATGTTCGCAATGTTTTTAAAGTATATGTGTGTGCCTCAATAAAACTAACACAGGTTTGCCCAGTTTGTAAATTCACACACAATTGTTGAACCATTTACATTCACATGCGTTCAATTGTTCAACATACTTGATACTTCGGAATCCTCCTATCAAGTGTCTGGAAAGTAGCCCAAATAAAATACATTATGGAATAATTTGCCAAACAATGTACCCAAACACGTCGGAAGCACATCTGTTGACCGACTATGTAATGGTCGCATTGTATTACTGTACACATGTTACAGTAATAAATCGAAAAACAATGCATATTTAAGTTTTAACTGCTTCGTAAATTATCGTTTACATATGTTGACATACAATTTACTGAAATTATATTAATGCATATATTATCATATATTGTGAATATAAACCTTGTTACTGAAATCGTTAAAAAAGGAAATCAACATATGTACGCGTCCAGACTACTCAAAAAATAAAAAGCTCAGTTTTTTGCTAACGAATAAATATTGTTCGTTTGTAGAGAGTGCTGCACATGTATTAATTATAATAATTCCTTTATATTTCCTACTTTCTTGGTCATAATACTATTGTATCTTCCAAACAAACGACTTTAGTGCAATTTATTAGAGTAAACTACAAGATAAGTATTGATGTAAAGCATCAAATGGCGTCGGGAATTTCAGTGTAAAAGGCACTCAATGAAGTTAGATGGAGCGATTTTTTTTCTACTGTAAATATTAATATATTGGCCGATTATTTTAAACAAAATAGAAAAATATACTGGTATATCCATTATTTATGATGTTGTGTTATAACCCCCAAATAACCATTATCTATGATTTTGTGTTGTAACCCTCAAATATTTCATAGTTCATTTTATTTACATTGGTTTCCCTTTTTTACTGGCATCCGTGTGCAGTTTTCATTAATGGAACAGAACTGTGTAGGTTTAAAAAATCTGCTTCATCTTGTAAGCGTAATTTCATATTTTTCTCAACTTAAAGGGGGGGATGATTCTGAACTTATTCTTACGGTGCTCATTTACGATAGGGGTTGAGTACTCATTGATATGAAAACACTGTAAAAGTTTGAAAAAAAGAATGAATGAAAACTGTAAATTGCATAAAGGAGCTGCATTTCACAATTCTTTGAATTCAGTAAAAGATCATAATAGATTTATTGCTTCGATATTCATTATTTTCAATAGGGTTCGAGTAAAACTGATATAAAAACACTTAACAAGTTTGGAAAGATTCAGAATAAAGTTGTGAAATCTTTTAAACAAGTGGAAATTGTTTAATTTGTCAAATTTAATAGAAAAAAATATGGACTTATTGTCCCGATGTTTCTCATTTTAAATGAGGTAAAAATGCTCATTGATATGAAGACACTGTACGTTTGGAAAGAATCTGATGACAAATGTTGACATAATCACCTAACCAAGCAGTTTTTCACTTTTATTTTTAAATTCAAAGAGACCAAATTCTGGACTTATGGTCCGATATTGCTCATATAGAGTTTGGGTTGGGTCCTCATTGATAAAAAAAACACCTGTGCTGCGAGTTTGGGAACAATCGAATGAAAATTTTGGACTTCGAACAACGATTTCAAAATTTCTCAACTTCTAAGGAAGATAACTATGGACGTAATGGTCGGATAATGCTAAAGGGCCCATACCACCTGGATAGTATTACGTGTCGCGATTCGCGCTCTATATGTGGTTCTTAAAAAAATCCGTGGAGTGCTTGACTCTAGGGAACAAAAAATCTCCACTATGCAATTTATTCTTAAAACAAAAATATAAACATTGATCCGTAAAATAACTTCTCCTCCCATAAGCGAAAAAAAATCATTACATACTAGTCGCCGCTCTCCAGAGCGACGCCAATAATAAGACTAATTTGTTATATGGATAAATCTACTGATACCCTAAACTTTTTTATGTCGATACCTATAAACGACGCAGTATTGCGTTTACAAACGGTTATATGGTAAAAATGTCTGGTCGCCATTGTTACCTTACTTTGACCTTGTAATCAGATAATTGACTTGTGTTGTTAGTGAAAAACATCGCACACACCTAAAGCGAATAAAATATTATTTTGATGGTAATTTAAATGCTTTTCGCATGAACATTACGTTGTTATGAATCGCGCGTTTGTGTTTAACATATCAAGTAACGAAATACTTGTTCATCGTCGGGCATGGTCGCCTTCCAAAGATGCTAAACCGTTGAAGATAAAACGCTCCATAGGCCGAAATGCAATTAAAATATATATCTCAAGGTTTCGATCAATATAACGTGTTCACCACGTTTAACAATTTAATATACTCAAATTATGTTGAAATATTACGATCTTATAATTATAAACAGTTATTGGGCCATTTAAAATAATGTGATATTCACCGAAAGCATTTAATGTTTACCTATGTGGTAGCGAATGTCAATATTGCATTTAACTGCTGAATAAATCAAATCATATGTAATGACCCATACGTTTATACGTGTTTCTTATTTATGAGGTATGAAGTAAAGCAAAATGCAAATACGTTTAAATAATCTATGAATTAATATTTCTCTTTTTAAGTAATTGGTAGTCACTTTATTATATTTATACGAACACATTTACAATAAACGACTAATTAAAACTGCAATTACACACACTTAATATTCCAACAGTTACAAAGGTTGAAATAATATTACAGTAGCACAAAAATAAACGCCTAAATGGCTGGTTATCCTAGATTGTAACGATTTATTTTGGCATACACATATTATCACGCTTGCCCTCGTATAAAATATGAACCGAACTTAACAGAACTTTACCTTTCGGTACAATGTCAGATCATGCATTTTACGCATGGAAAACAAGATTTTCAATAATATATCAAACATTGGTGGTTGTCGCCGACTTCTGCTTGAACCAATAAAACCGTGTTTTATTATATATCGTATAATAATTAAGTATGTTGAATATGTCACATCAGCATCACATACACTCAACATCTGTTCGTTGTAAAAAGGTGAATAAATGTGGTAACAATTGCTTCATGAATATGGCAAGAGCGTTGTCAGATGTCGTAGTAGTTTAACTAGATAATTAAAGATGGAATCAAAACGAAAATCGAATACTAGTTCATTTTATGTATTGAACATATATTGGGTATCATAGGTTGACATATGTATAAGCTCTAGAATCAATTTGGTACACACGTTCGTGTTGCTCTTCATTTTTTATGCAATCAAATTAAAAGTGATCCAAAAGCACCGCAAAAACAAGAAATGTGTTTGTCAGAAACACTATGTCCCCTTCTGCGCCGCTTTGAAGCTATATATTTTACCTTTGACCTTGGAGGATGACCTTGACCTTTCACCACTCAAAATGTGAAGCTCCATGAGATACACATGCATGCCAAATATCAAGTTGCTATCTTCAATATTGCAGTAAATTGTATGTCAATACTATAGTGGTGGGGGACATAAAAAAAAAACAACATCGGCCAACGCAAGGGTCATGTTAATAACAATGCATGTAATAGTTCAAGCATGCTTTCATGATTATGTTAACAGCGTCTATGTCCTATTTTATGATTGTAAAACGTTCTTAATACATCGACGTATTATCCGTAGTTTTCAGGAAAAGCTCCAGTAGTTTTGACGTGTTACGTTAATTTTACGCTGACAGGAATTATCAAGATGAATAACAGAGTGATTTTCTTTGAAATCGATCTTGTCAAATAAAGATAAAGTGGTTTTGACATCAACATCTACGCTTCATAGCAAACAACGTGTTATCTTATGCGCCACCATAGACCGATGTATACTTTCTTAGATTTAAACCGAGTGATGTTGTTGTCATATAATTTGTACCCAAGATCCTTAATATGTTATCATAAGCTTAATCGTAAACAGTTACATGGTATGCATTTGGTGTCCGATTAAGACGGGTTTATGAAAGAACTAGCAGGAATTTAGTTCACGCACGTAAACGAATGGATTTATTTTACCTTTCGGTCAAGGATATCGCATAAAAGTTCACGCGCTTATTTCCAATGGAATCATTTATGTTTGCTAAAGCGAAAAAAAGGAGGAACAGACATTGTAAGGAAACACTATATTCGGGTACGATACTCTATATTATAAGGGTACCTTATTTATTGTGTCGTAAAAAAGCATTTAACATGTTACCATATTCGTTCCATATTTTTAGCCTCATGTTGTGGAACAAGACTATCGTGGCATTAAATTTCGTGCCACGTACCAAGTTGCTTACGATACACAATAGGACAAGTAGCCGAATCAATTAAGTCCCATTAGTATATAAATAATTTGTTTTTTTAGCTCACATGAGCTTGAAGTGCTCAGGGTGAGATATTTAGTCCAACTTTATCTCGTGACCACTACAAAGGCAACTTTCTGCATCCAATCTTGATGAATTATGATCAAAATGCTCATCTTGAAAATATTTTGCAGGAGTTTAAATCTTTGTCACTTAGGTCCAGAACCTATGCCAACAGGGCACATTATGGAAGCACATTGTAACCACTTAAAAGCCCATACTCAATCATGATTAAACATTATTTGAATGATTATATAGAAAACATCAAGGCGGAGTTTGAATCTGGGTCGCACGAGTTCAAAAACTAAATACTTATAAAAATACCGATACCATTATACAGGCCACATGTATGACTCAATTCTGACAAAACTTGGTCAGAATGTTCATCTTCAATCTTCACATGTTGCTCGTCCGAAAATAATGTAACCAAATCGAATTTTAGAAGATCATCTTTCCACTGTAACATAACACATGTATTACCCGTTCTTTATGAAACATTTTTGTAATGTTCAAATTAATATTTTATATCCTGAAATCGAATCTGGATGACGTTGTCAAAAACTTACAACAACAAATAAAAATCATAGCAAAAGCTTTAAACTACTCTAAAGGCCACGTTTATAATTTAATCTTTATGACATTTTGTTCGAATGTTTATCATGGCATAACTTATGCTGTTGGTGAATCTTGGTGTCTTGCATTACAAATGCCCTCTTAGCAATACTTATCGTAGAACAATACTTAAATTATACATTTCTAATCACAACGCACCAACAAGACATCAATCTGTTCCTTTCTTACGGCACCGTTTTTACAGAATAACATGTCGTATTTTTATTTGACAAATTATATTGATTTTACCGCCAAACTGAATGTGTTTTGAAAGAAATCGCCAAAAAAAAAATGAAACCGTTCCCATGCATACATTAAGATAGTGTAAATACGCTGACTGATGAAAACGTTACCACTCTTAATGCAAAAGTCTTTGAAATTGTTAGTTTACTAAAAGCATTGACCAAAAAGCATGGAACGCGAAGCAATGTATAGTTTTCCAGGTTTACTGCAGTATACACATTATACCGAAAACACAGGTTTTATCACATTTTGTATAGTTTTGTAGTTAAACCGAATACACCGTATAAATAACCTGGTATACATGTTATCAGATTTTAACATTTTCAAAGAGAACAACACAAAAAATAACATAATAGTAGACATCATTATTAGAGTAGTTTATTGTTTTGAACAAAATACCGCGTTTATTAAAAACAAAACTGTATTTTTCATATAAGATAACAATATCAATAAGTATTGCCTCACTTTAAATATATTGTTCCTCGTCTTAATGTTGATCACTCAGAAAGACACGTTTTCTCTTTGCGAAAAGGTAGCCATACGCTGCAGGCCCTAGATAAACCCATACAGCTTCCCGTTTATATTGGTCTCCTAATACCAGATAGCATGACTCGTCGGAGCGGGACGGTACTTATGTGGAACCCTTTCGAGGGGTCCGTCTTTCTACCAAGCCGGGAGGGGCAAGGACTCAACTGGAAGATCACGCAAAGACCTTTTGTTGTCCATCATTGGAGTTGAAAGTCATGCACTGTCTGGGTGATCATTCTTATACCTCTACGCTCATATACGAGAAGGTATAAAATATAATATGTTACGCTTTTCGTGATTTTGTTAATGAAACATGATGCTTTTAAAGCATTAATAGAGACGGTTATAAGCATATTTAGCTGTGATGCAATGATATAGATCACCCAACGATAAATACAATTAAAATTGAACTAAAACATACTGTATGTACAGTAGATGTCTATTAATGAAATCATAAATTTTTTAACTTTATTGTAACTTGGATGAACTGTTGTTCTTCTTCGTTTGTTTTGGACATCCAATTTATAATAATTAATTGACGCATTGAATGGAGTCAACAATAATCTTTCGGTAAATTCAATAAATGTAAGGTAAAACTCCATGTGTGTGTTACATTATGTCTGAATCATTGATGTGATCCAGTTGTGTCCATAATCTCCAGTTTGGCATAGATCAAACTAATTATGCACGAAAGATTTTTCTGGTAACAATTCACATGCGTCTTTTTATATAATGCACATTTAATGCACATCTCTTTGATCATTTTGACTAAACTACAAATACCAGTTAAGTTTACCAGTTAAGTTTAATAAATCAACGAAAAAGCAAAATAATGATCCATCATCAGCGCTTCCTGGTGGCAGATTGTGGACTTCAACTCATTTGATTGATTGGTTTTATTTCAAGGCGGAAATTGTCCAACTGTTAATGCATATACAAGGGCTATCACCATTGCTAAATACAAGGACTAACGCATTGCGGATGAAAAAGAAAACTGCAAAACTAATATATCATTGTAAATAACACCCCAGAGGTTTATGTGTACATGCACAAACAGGATCTGCATTGCCGTCCCTTGAGAATTGGCAACCATTTTAAAGTACATGTTTTTCACCGATTGAATCCTACCGTGCAAAATTAAAGTAAATGCAAAGCTTTATTTTTCGAATTCAAAAATATATACGCTTCTGTACAGCTTACATTCCCATTCTGATCGTTTCAATGAAAGAGTCAAACTGTTCGTTATATATATTCATGAATGCTTTGACTAATATTTTATAATAAGATTGCAAAAAATTATAGAATCCCGTCACATGTATTTGTATTCTGTTGGCTTTTTTTTTTATGTTCAACTTCCATAATTGTAAAGATAGTTTACGACCAACTACAATCGACAAGAGGCGAGTAGCTGTTGTTATTGTTTATATCTTGTTGTCATATGTAGCAGTTGTAACAATCTTGTTATAAAAATAAATTTTGGGTCATACTTGAAACGAGTTTTTAATTGGATATTCACAATGACCACAGGAACAAACTTATATTATACGGAAACGAGCGAGTATATTTGAAAAAAAAACGTGTTGAACAGTAAATAATTACATCGTCTACCGCAATTATTCAGACATACAGACAGACGGACAGAAACCTAAATCTCCGAGCCTCTCTTCTTCGTGGCGGGGCAATATATAATAATGCCTACTTTTTATTATAAAATATACAATAATGAGAAGAATAACTAGAGAATTTAGTAGTAAACATTGCTCAACCATAATAACACTAGACGTGTATAATGTTCCAGTTATGCTCTTCTGTAGGTCTGCAATCTTCCTCCGAGTCAATGGAACTAAACATACACGTGAAGACTTTTCTAACGCAAAACTTTTCAGACTTTAATACCTCATATATTAGTTAAGATTTGTATTTAAAATTGTACAAGTAATCATTTAAGCTCACGATTAATTCATTCATGCATGAAGATCGGACGCTTTAGCACATGTATGGTTTCAGCTTTGTGTATGTGGAAATGATAGCGAAATATTATTGTAAATTTATTTCAATATCATATATTAAGGTCGGCTCTTACACCAGGAAAGCATGAACATAATTTAAAAAATGTAAGGCTCGTATTAAAATTTACGAGCGAAACTGGGTATTTTAGCGAATTGCAGGTTACATGCAAGTGTATTTGAGACCTTACTAATGCAACACTTCAAACTTGATTATCTCTCTTATAAGTAAAGAGTTTCATTTAAAATTGTAGATGTGATCATTCGACTACATGATATGCAATCTAACGATGGAATCATGCATCCGCGACGATCAAGTGTAGAAGCACGTGGGGTAGATGGGGTAGCCTGCATTTTTCCAAAATGCGCGGATGCGTTTCTTAATATTCATATGAGCCATACCTTTGTTTTAATTAGTGTTATGTTTTCCTGGTGTAAGAACACACCTTAAAGGATGCAATTTCAATAAATTTAGAATAATATTGCATTTCATAATTTCGACTTGCAAACAGATCAAACCATACATACAACACGTGCTTGAGCGCCCTATTGTCACAGATGAATGATTTGCTTGCTCATAATGTAGTGAACTTATCACATGTAAGATTTTTAACACAAATCTTAACTCATAACGGAGATATTCAAGTTTGAAAAGTGTTGCGTTTTAAAAGTTTCCAAATGTTTTCACATGAAACATTATGTCAACAGGAATATAAAAGTATGCTCGGAACCAACACGTAAATGCGAACATTTGTGTCTTGTTGTGAGAAAACTGGGCTTAATTCATGTCCGTAAAGTTTCGTCCCAGATTAGCCTGTGCAGTATGCACAGGCTAATCAGGGACGTCACTTTCCGCTGTATTGGTATTTTTAGTTTGAAGGAAGTCCCTCCTTACCGAAAATCAAGTTTAGGCAGAAAGTGTCGTCCCTGATTAGCCTATGCGGACTGCACAGGCTAATCTGGGACGACACTTAACGCACATGTATTATGCCCAGTTTCATCAGAACACGACACATTTAAACATGAAATAAAACCATCCGGATATGATACATGTTTCAATTGGAGAATAGTGAAGATTGGTATGTCTTGAAACATATGTGTCTTGTTCTGTGAAAGCTGGTCATAATGCATGTGCGTAAAGTGTCGTCCCAGATTAGCCTGTGGAGTCCGCACAGGCATATCAGGGACGACACTTTCCGCCTAAACTTGAATTTCGGTAAGGAGGGACTTCCTTGAAACTAAAAATACTATTAAAGCGGAAAGTGTCGTCCCTGATAAGCCTGTGCGGACTGCACAGGCTAATCTGGAACGACACTTTACGCACATGAATTAAGCCCTGTTTTCTCAGAACAAGACACGTATACTTTTGTTAAAGCTTCTAAAGAACTTATCACTTGAGCGTACTGGCATTGTCTTTGCATAGACGAAGATTTGTCATGAAGTAAGGAAGATGTACATCGTAGCTGGTTACGAATTATAAAACCACGTGTCTTACCATGTACCACGCCACTTCCATACTCTTTAAACGTGACCGTCGTGTCTTGTTTCCTTCGATGCAAACTCACCTCTGTGAATTTGCTTCCTTCCCGATTAAGATACATTT
This sequence comes from Dreissena polymorpha, assembly GCF_020536995.1. Lineage (NCBI taxonomy): Eukaryota > Metazoa > Mollusca > Bivalvia > Myida > Dreissenidae > Dreissena > Dreissena polymorpha. The sequence continues at coordinate 48,229,571 of NC_068357.1, read as the reverse complement.
AATGTCAATGTCTGACGGGAAATGCATGACTGACGAAACAGAAATGGAATGGCATGCGATACCTTTGGAGAACTTTTAGCAAATCTCTCGTGTAATCTCTCGTATAGGCGTCAAAACAAATTATGTATCCCCAATTAACACATATATATGGTACATGGGAAGCTATAAGGGTGTGGTAGAAGTCACCTTTGAACATTATGTTGATTACGCCATCGGAGTTTTAACAGACAAAATAGAATAACATGAATTCTTCACCCCTTATCTAAACATTGTGATAACAATTGTTTTGGTATATCTTTAATTCGTTTTCCCGTTACCTAAACGCTGTGGGAAACAAAATGGTGCTAGCTTCATTATCGAATATCATTATTCTGTAAACAGTCTACATTCGTCCATGGGTACCTTTCTTAAATAATTGACGATACGAATGTCTAGAGGATGTTAATAACAACTATAAAAATTAGCAATTATTGTATCGTCAATACAAAATTGCATTGCACATATGAATTGACACTTTTAAACAGGTTATCAGCCGCTTCAAAAACAACCGTACGAACGGTCTGTTTTCGAGCCAAAATACCATTTTAAGCTATGTTTGTAACATTCTTTGCGTGGGTTCAGGTAGGGAACCGCATGATAAATCGAATATAATCACGTTTGTACTTCGTTATAATTAAAATCGTCATAAGATGTAAATATCTAGCAATAACTGCATATAATTTGCGTCCCACGTTTCCGCATTTATCAAATAATTTTGACAATACGAGATCTTCACAACCAATGCATTATAATATCTGTTAACATGATCATTGACGCTTCGAATAACTGGGAGTCTTATCGGTTTTTGACTAGTTTGTGATGAACATATTTTAATCTAAATTAATACATGTGCCTTATGCTTTCGTATTTCCGCCTTCGTAGCACGGCTCCTCGCAGCGGGATTTTACGACCTCCGGTAGCTGTGGTGTACTTCTTCGAGGCATAAATCACGCAAAGATCAATTAATGTCGATTATTTTAGTGGAAAGTGTTGCACGTCTCTTTGCGCAGTTTAGCCAAGTGCATCCGTCTTCGGCAGTGGTTAATTTGTAGGAGACTCGCTTGCCAAGGCTTTTTAGCGTCTTCCGCGTTTGGTATTGTCTTTCTGTGCGATCCTTCTCATACCTCTTAGCCACATGAAGAGGTCGAGGATACTCGTCTGTCCTCTACCCTTCAACTGATCGAGCTTTGGAAGCCCTGCCAAGAGTTAACACTCCCGCTAGATTAAACCTCTGGGTCGTATAGGTACTTAAGCCATTACACCATGCACAGGAATCCGCCGTGTTCTGGAGCATTGTGAATTACATTCTTCCAACTGGGTTAATATCTATACCGCTTATTATAACTGTTGTCCCAACCAGCTCTGCTTCTCGTGCGCTATAAGTAGTATTGACATAACAACAATTATTTCACCTCCCCACCGGTTGAACTGATAAACCCAGCCCTTTTTGAAGGCGGTAAGTCATACAGCACGATCCGGCGGCAGCAATGATGATGAAACTTAGTAATGATATAGAGGGTATTAGGGGAATGTGCGCGTTATTTCAAGTTTTCGTATAAGAGAAAGACGTGGTTGCTTTGGTTCAGATAGAATGGAAACCTAATAGCTGGATCCTGCGAAACGTCAACCAGTATGCAAGCTCGCTTGGTTGAGGAGAATTAGTATGTGGATATACTGTCTAATCGGGATCATTCACGATATTTTAGTCTTGTTCGTCTTTCTGGCTGTGTACGCGAACAATATTGATTTAATTATTTCACAAAACGTACTTAAGCGAGGTTGGTAAAAACCAGATTTTGGATAGTGAGCCAATTGTTAAAATGCACGTTAATTTATACTTATCTTAAACGTGTGTGGTTTCTATAGAAATTACATGAAAACTCAAATATTGCTCCTGTGATAACGTAAGAAATATTAGGGCTAGGTTGATGAAACTCGGTGTGTGGACAACGTTTCATATGGTAAATATGAACATTATTTAGGGTTGTTCGTCATTCCGAATTGTGGTTACTATAGTCACAAAAACAGTTAAAAACTAGAGCCTTCCATAACAAAAACTTATTTCAGATAGGTTGATGAAATAGTATCGATATCATGTTCTTACTCCGACATAATTGACCGGGAAGGAGACTGCTCATTTGTTTGTCTGTTAAACTTAAATATTGTGTGTTTGAATAAGAACCAATGGCTCGCATTTATAATTAATCATAGTTGAATCTTTATATCAACAATATATATGTCGGCGTAATTGGTGGATTTTCGCTAAAGATACATACACACGTACGTTGAACGTTTGTATACATAGGACGTAGCACAAGTTCATGCAAGTTTAAATTCCATAGTTTCTGTTTACGTTGCACATATACCCTATCTGAAATCATATCGTAATTAACACTTGTCAGTTGCGCGAAGAACAGTAAATTGTAGTATCTTGAAATTTGGACCCTATAATTACGAACAAACCGTTAAGCAATGTGTTGAGTCCTCTTGCTATCTAGGAGTAATAAACGTCGGTATTCTTCTTGCTTACCTGCATCAAATATATCTCATTTTAGTTCGGGTTTCCAAAGGGTATAAATTAAACGTACCCGAGACCACCAGATGTTGAAATATCTGGGCTATCTGATTAGTGGTTACACACAAAATACGGGTTAATTGGATGTATTGTTAACCTGTTAATGTCCTGTTAGACACCGTACAACGGTAGTCAAATAGACTAAATGATTGGAGATAGGTATCTGATACTTATTCATGCAAGTATCATCGTATTGTTCGAATCGTTTCGAGTACAAAACAGCGAGTCACAATCGGAAACATATAAATCATGGAATGAAAAAAAATGTGTCACCGTTAGTCACACTGTTAACGATGAAGCCGATTGCTCATTCAAATGCGTTGAAACAATGCATGTCAATGTATACGTTATGTGTACGTTGAATGTATTGAATTTTACAAATGTTAGATATTAAATGAAACAATGTTAATAAAAAAACAAAAACATTTTTTTGAAATCTTATTTGCAATTCGAAAAATATACGAAATATACTGTGCCCTGTGATTTCTAGTTAAATATTTTAGAATAGAAAGTTAAATTTATTTCACATATACGTTGTTTTTGAATCGATGTTAAAATATAAAAACAAAATCACAATAGAATTAACAAAATTAAGTCACTATCACAAACCTCCTGACAATCGATAACGTATATTAGTTGTGTTCATTTGACTTTGGTCGTGTGATTTTGCCACGGCATAAATTGTTGAACAAATAGTCACTTGCCAAAAATATAAAGGTCATGGTAAATATGATATATTTTGTCTCCTTTCGTTGTAACTAAAGTATCACATTGTTACTGAAAAACGTTTAATTTGCAAATCAAACCGAATTGCGAAAGGTGTATTGACTCCACAGGTACACCATAGAACACATTCTATTGACTCCACAGGTACACCATAGAACACTTGACTCCACAGGTACACCATAGAACACTTGACTCCACAGGTACACCATAGAACACATTCTATTGACACCACAGGTACACCATAGAACACATTCATGGGATAATCCCGCAAGATAAAAAGCATCAGAATTTAAGCAACTCCACCTCATTCCAGCAAGTATACATAATCCGTGTAACAGACAATTGGATATTCATTAAATGACACGTTACCACACATCTGCAACTATTTATAGATAATAGCACATTTCACGCGAATTCTTTGGAAAAAAAACTTGGTACTGTAAACATATGTTATTTTGTGGCGTATCATTTTAGTATTATCGTGGAAAACAAGCAATTTGCAATTTTCGTTTATGATTTTTTTGTATTGCTAAATGAATATTGTACGAAATATATGTACATGTTGAACGAAGATTTAATTTTAAAACGGTATATATTATTTAGTCTGTAATGCGCAATATAAAGAAAGACGTTAATATGTGTGGTCAAACAGTCGAAAAAATCACTTAAAAAAGGTGGCGCTAACCAATCGGACAAAGCAACATCGTTGTGTTCTATTGATACCTGTATTGATTCACATGTTATTACTTTGTGTTGGTCATATTTAATCATTGTCTACATCTTAATTGATTACTTAGAGGCACTTAGAGGCATTAACTAACTGTCCGTCACCATACCTGGACACGGGCCATCAAATGTATACCTTAATAGTCCGTCGCCCCGATTATTATTTCGGTCTTGCGATTTTGATGGTGCAAGCAAAGATGTCGTGTCGGCTGGTATCCAATACACGGCCGCTGTCATGCTTTAATCACTTTCAGTGTTGACCTTGTGACTTTTGCTATCTGATTACGAAGGGACAGAAAGATTTCCGTATATTTTGTAGGATATAATATTTGTAACTTTGTCCGACGGACAGGTTTTCATGCCCCCGATGAAGGGCATATAGTGATCGGACCGTCCGTCCGTCTGTCTGTCTTTCCGTTACACTTTGCATTTAGGTTTCGCATTTAGGTTTCAAAAAATGCTCATAACTTCTATGTCGCTTCAGATAGCAACTTGATGTTTGGCATGCATGTGTATCTCATGGAGCTGCACATTTTGGGTGATGAAAGGTCAAGGTCGTCCTTGAAGGCCAAAGGTCAAATATATGGCTTCAAAGCGGCGCAGAAGTGGGCATTGTGTTTTTGACAAACACATCTCTTGTTGCTGATATATTTGTAGCACAATAAAATGAACCGTTTTAACGTTTGAGAGGGTCTGGGCATTCTTATTGGTTGTTTTGATTCTTCTAAAGGTCTCTGCAAACAGTGGATGAGGAGCGTCCTCACTTTTAAATAATGCAAGTGCGCTTTTTGACTTGAAAGAATTTGACATTTAACATTTATCAGCAACATAAAATTGCAATGATTAAATTCCAATGCAAGAAAGACCGCATATATCCGGATTTAGTTTTTAATTTATACATGGAATTATGACACTTACAGTACAATTTAATATAATCATTGTTTATGTAAATGATTATATTTAACGTTTGGCCTGCATCAAAACAACGGACACAATCGTTGAACTACATTTTTTACGTTTTTGACAACACTTTTCAAATAATAAAGTAAATGTTTTTAAACTTCAAATGACGTTGTCCACGATAACGTCATAAACAACGTTATATAAAAGTATAATAATAATTATTAGTATTATTATATATTTCGTATAATTTGCAGCTGTGAAACTAATGGAAATTACTTTGGTGGTTAACGAACTAAGAAGTGATATTCGTGTGGAAAGTTTAAACAATGAAGATCACGAACTGTTTTCAAAACGGAATCTGGCTGAACTTACAGAGAAAATGAATTTAATATTCTGCAATTTGTTAAACTGTAAGTATGCATTTTTATCTTCATCAGTAAAAAATACTTTTCAAGAAACGTGCATAAAAATGGATGGTAACTGTTTCTACAGATGTGTTGAAGAAATATACACCAATGACAACAAGCATGAAAGAGCGAGGAAGAAAATTGTTAACAATATGGACCATATGGACGTCTTAAAAGTTGTTTACAAACAATACCTCGATGGAGTATTACAAAGCATATAACAAATCATTCATTTAATGACGGAAGACTAGAATCGTGGGCAACCAAAGCAGAGATATCTGCAGAAGTATCCATATTTCCAAGTTAATTATGCATATTTGTGGACGACCAACGTATACCAAGAAAACTACATTTCCAACCACTGAACAAAATGAGGAATATTCCTTAGATTAAACATGCACAATTTGACTTCACTGCTGATAAAATTGGACTAGAACATACATCAATACCTCCCTCAAGATGAAATCATGAATAAGCAGGATTAAATAGGTTTACAATGTCCTGTAACAAAATAGAAGAAATAGCAAATACAATTAACGTTAAAGAAAAGAATAAAAGACAAATGCAAGGGTTTGATGCCACAAAAACTGAAATTTGACGAATAAAGATGTAAAACCAAGTGTAAAAATAAACACTTTTGTATATTGCTCAGCTCTACACGCAAATATGTTAAAGCACTGTGTATAATTGTTAGTCACTTGGTTGTCTAGAATGTATGAGGATTGATTGCTACTATAAGTTTAAGGTTTAACATTACGTTTCATACATGCTGGTGTAAATATGTAAATACAGATTTAGACTAAACCTTTCCCTGCAACTACTTTGTACAGGATGTTGAGTCGATTCGTCTTGCGTCTATCCATTAGGATGTGAAGTTCCAGTTAATTTATAATGGGCGTGAAGCAGCCTTTATGACGTAAGCGGTCATTTCCTGTTAAAAAACTGTTTGGTGTGCCTCTCAATTTTAATGACATGTTTTGCAATATATAGGTCGCAAACTACAGAGCCTTCAACTAAGAAGGATCAAACTAGATCTAAGTGCGATGTTTCTTGTAAACGAGTTGGCAGTGTTTAAGTATTTTCTTCATGTTTCTTGTGCGCAATTCAGCTTCATTAGTAGTTTGGTGATGCTGGTATTTACATTTAAGTTACAGAAGATAATAACACCTAGGTATAAGGATTTTCTTGAACCTATCAGAGCATAAACGTATGATGAACGATTATATATACTAAGTCAACTTACTCCCGCGTCAACAAAGAAAGATGTGGACTTGTCCCTGTCTAGATCGCCAAATTGGTGCTAAACGGTACCATGCGCTTTCTAATTTCAATGTCACATGATACCTTCTTTGCAACAAGGGGACTTTGGTGGTTTATAAGAAAGTTTTTGAGCCATGTATTCAGTGGCCCAGCAATCCAATAACGGTCAAGCTAATTCAATGGTTTGTCGATTGAACGGTGTCGAATGCCGTTGAGAAATCAAAAATGGCTGTAACTTCAGTCATATTCAATGGGATACTGGTATTTCCTTTCTACTCAGGTAGGTTTAGGGCGGGTCTGTATTTTCTTCAGTAAAACCGTGTTTAATTTGTCTCCCTGTATCTGAGTTTTGATGTTGGTATTACACACATGTGTACCCATATTGTTCAGAGGTGAAATGCATGTGCTCTCTTGGCTGCATGATTAAACGTAAGGGCTTTGTGATATTTTGGCAAAGTCCAGTCTGGGTGGATCGTATGCTTACAATTTTGGTTTGTTTTGGTATTAGATTGCAAATTTAAAAAAAAAATGATAGCACAATATATACATATATTAACCCAGGCTTATGAATTACACTATACGTTTACTGATGGTATGAAACAAATCAGCGTTTTGACTAGTTTACGTCGAGTCCGATAACGTTATATTTGGCCTTCTTTTAAAACAAAAACATGTTTAATACTTGTATTGAGTTGTTATGTGTAAAAGGTAGGTAATCAATACATTATAAAACGGCTGTAGTGTACCTTGGTCAGGTAAAACACACTCCATCGGAAGCATTGCTTTCTTACTGAATGTATCGGGCCAATACTACCAAAGCCATGCCAATACGAGCCCATGACCAACCATAGCTGTGTTATTACCTATAATCATTTACCGACTATATAACTGCACTTAACTTGTTTAGTACCAAATAGTGTTATCACGTGTACAGTCTTCAAGATATTTAATCTAATAAGTCTAATAATAAGTTCCCACTGCCGATCAGATTAAAGAAATATAACCCGTTTAGCAAGATGTATGTTGATCAGAAGCTACATAAAAAAGCGATATCAAGACTTGACCTTGACCTCTTCTCGACAGAATCTAACTGACACACGATTTTTTGCGACCGAACAATATTCTTTTCAATTTTGACCAGACCGACTCTTAGACGACTCGTAAGCTTCTGATGCTAGCTCACACCGACTAAAACCATTTCAACAAGACGCTCTGTTCTATGTTTATGCGCATATTCCCATGTTCTTGATCAAATAGCGTTCGTAAAAGATGCACATTTTAGATGACTCTTGTATTGATAGGCCGTTATATGAATTGTGGCTTTTTGTGTGGTTGCTATAATATCGACTGATGCTTCTTGTGTGCATTTCCCAGTATATCAACTTATTGTATTGTATGCATTCCAATGTATTGACTTAAGTGTACATATTATATTCTGTTCCCATGATGACGAATGATGTTTTATGTGTTATGTTCCCATAATATCAAAGAGAGGATATTTGTTTAAGTCAGTGTAAGATCGTGTGTTATTTCACGAGTGATTATATAAAATATATTTTTCTATGATCACTCGTGAAATAACACACGATCTTACACTGACATGAACACATTTTCTGTTTCTTTTATTCCCCTTTTTCAAGAAAATAATTTACAGCTGTTTTCCTTTCGCTGAAAAGTTACCCCCTTCTCCCGTGGCGTGCCTCTATACAGTTCAAAACACAAAATGACGTCATAAGTGTGACGAAATGACGTCATAATACCAGCGAAATTCTCCAGTTATAAATGTAAATTATCGGTGAAAAAGCATAAAATATAAAGAAAATGTGTTGAATTCGGTGTAATGTCGATTTTAATTCACTCATGATCATAAAAAATATATTATATAATTAATTGTGATAATCTAAAAATAGAAAAGGGGGTTCCAAACGATTTGTTTATTTTAACTGCTGTTATTTCACTGCATAAATTTCATATGTTATCATTAGGTATAAAAATAAATAAGGTTTCTTGTGTTCAATGCTCATTATTTCGAATAAGATTTCTTGTGTTATGTGCCCAGTATATTTAATGATGTCTTTGGCGTTCTGTTCCCATTATATCGACTGATGTTGCGAGTGTTCTCTGTCCATTATACTCAATGGTGGATTTTGTGTTCTGTGACCATTATATCCAATTATGTTTCTTGACGTATAAAACGGACTATATCAAATGATGTTTCTTGTATTATGTACCCATCATACTGAATGATGTTTTTGGTTTTATATACCTATTATTTTGACGGATGTTCTGGTCTTTTTTACCGATTATAATGATGGATGTATATTGTGTTATATACCCATTATAATGACGGATGTAATCTGTTTATATAGACCATTGCGTCGAATAATGTTTTATGTGATCTGTGTCCATTATATTCAATGGTGTCTCTTGCGTAATACGCTCTTAATATCGAATGACATTTCTGGTGGTATGTGTCCCTATATATCGACGTATGTTTCCTGTGTTCTGTGCACAGTATATCGGCGGATATTGCTGGTAGTCTGTACCTATTGCATCGATTGATGTTTCTTGTGTGCATAGTCCATTATAACGACTACTGTTTATTGGGTTCCTGTGCCCATTATATCAAATAATGTTTCTTGTGTTCTGTGCCCACTATGTCGAATTATGTTTCTGGTGGTCTGTCACTATTATACCCAATTATATTTCTTGTGTTATGTGCCTCTTATATCTACTTATGTGTCTTGTACTCTGTGTCCATTATATCCAACGATGTTTCTTGTTGTCTCTTCCCAATTATATGAAATGATGTTTTTGGTGTTCTGTGTTCTGTGCCGATTATGTCGATTTATGTTTCTTGTGTTTTTATTTAACTGTAAATATCAGTAAAACTAAAGTTGTAGTTTCAAGAACGGCGGTCGCCTAGCAACAAATGAGAAATGGTACTATAACGGTAATTTGTTGCCCGTGGAACAGACATTCACTTATGTCGGTGTATCGTTTTCTTCGTCCTTGTCGCTCACGCATATGGCTGAAGCAAATTGTATTAAAGGTAAACGGGCAATAAACAGTATTCTATCATCTATGTCCAATTATGGCCAACTGCCGAATTCAATTTTCTTTAAACTGTTTGACTCAAAAGTTGTGCCAATTTTACTATACGGGTGTGAATTGTGGGGTTTCAAAACCAGAGATTGTATAGAACAAATACAACGTTATGCTTGTAAAAGATATGCATGCTTAAATGAAAAAACACCAAGTTATGTCACACTTGGCGATTGTGGTCGTTACCCGTTATTTATTAACGCGCAGATAAGGTGTTTAAAATTCTGGCTTAAAATACTAAAAATGCCTGACTCCAGATATGTACGAAAATGTTACGATTATTTGGTTGATACTAAGGTCCATCTAGCTGTGAATTGGGCAACAGAAATTAATCGTGTATTGCATGAAAATGGATTTGGATACGTTTGGAACAACGGTCATGTACCACACTTAAGAACTTTCTTAAACGAATTGACGATACGGCTCAGAGACCAATACATCCAATCATGGAGAGAAACTATTAACCATTCACCAAAACTGAGTGAGTATAAACATATAAAGTCATCGTACAGTCATGAAAGGTACCTTGACATTCTATGTATAAGAAAATACAGGCATTGTTATTCACAATTTAGATCAGGTTACCATGAACTTGAAATAGAAAAGGGCCGGTATTCTAATATTCCAATACATGAAAGAATTTGTAAAGTTTGTAACTCAAAACAAGTTGAAACGGAATATCATTTTGTTTTTATCTGTCCAATGTATAAGGATTTAAGGGCACGATTTATTCCGAGAAAATTTCTTTGAAATCCCAATGTAATTAAATTGCATATATTAATGTAAAGTCGAAATGAAACTTATATTAAGGATCTAGCATCGAATATTTACCTTGCATTTGTAAGACGTAAGGAGTTACTTACGTTGTAGGGTAGCTACTTATCCTTTACTACCTTTTTCAATATGTTAAACCTATACCATTTCATGCTTGATGATGTTATGTGCACACATGATTGTGTATATATATATAATTATGTTCTATAACTGAGTCAGGGGCCGGCGGCCTGCATATCACAATAAACCTTTTGTTATTGTTGTTGTTGTTGTGTTCTGTTCCTATAATATCTTATAAGGTTTATTGTTTTTTGTTTCCATAATACTCAATGATGTATATTGTGATATGTGCTCATTATATCGACAGATGTTTCTTGTGCATAACCCATCAACTGATGTTTTTTATGTGCCTTTCCCATGATATCGACTAAAGTTTATGTGTTGTATTTCTATTTATCGACTTATGTATCTTATTCTATGTGCAAATTATATCAAATGATATTTCTTGTTTTCTGTTTCATGTTCCCATGTTTCATGTTCCCATGTTCCCATGTTTCATGTTCCCATGTTTCATGTTCCCATTTCACCCAATCATATGTGTCTTGTTCTGATAAAACTGGGCTTAATGCATGTGCGTAAAGTTTCGTCCCAGATTAGCCTGTGCAGTCCACACAGGCTAGTCAGGGACGACACTTTCCGCAAAAACTTGATTTTCGGAAAGGAGGGACTTCCTTGAAACTATAAATACCATTAAAGCGGAAAGTTTCGTCCCTGATAAGCCTGTGCGGACTGCACAGGCTAATCTGGGGACGACACTTTACGCACATGAATCCAGCCCAGTTTTCTCAGAACAAGACACATATTTCTAAAATAACAACCAGTCAGTAATTAATTTTCATTTATTTTATATGCATTATACTTAATATAATACAATAAATAAGTAATCTTATTGTCATAACATCAGACAATCTCAACACTTTCTGCAAAGACTATAGTTTGACATCATCGGAACATTAACTCATAACATAAATATCATATTTCGCATGAAATACACGTTAAATGATAGAACATACATGTAAAGTCGGAGTCCTACTGGCCAGCTAGGGGTGTACAATGTGAACACTGTCACGATAAACAATAACCATGACAATGCCATGTGGAATGTGTTCTTTTTCCTATCTCGGGAATGTGTCACAGTTCATAAATATAGGTCAGTAAGTCATTACAACAATATATGAAACACAATATTTGTCAAGTTCGTGTGAATAAATAAGACAATACGCATTGATTAGCAGTTCATCTTTTTCATAATCAAAGCTCTGCCAGGGTGTAAAGTGATTCGCTTATAGTATACCTCGCTAGACCCGTGTTGGCATTGACTTGGCCATCTGGTTTATAAACAAAATAAATCGAAACGGCAAGTTACGATGCATTTAAACGTTAGCTTATGATAATCGTTTCCACCTCGAGGCCGTTGTTGCAAGTTATATTTAACACTTGTTCTTAAAATGTACTGGTATTCGTTATCATTCAAGTTTAGACATACATCAACACCAATTCACTGACCAAAACAGTAAGTGCAAACCAATACGTGTTTTTACTAACACGGCATTTAATTTGTTCTACGAACCGATGCAGCACTTGGATTAAATACGTTGGGCGATGAATCACTCATTGCGCCCTTTCTTCCTCTGTCTGTCTTTTCTGTTCTTTCCCCCAGAAGAGCCCTTTGATCCCTTTAGGCCACATTCGCAGGCCACCGTTGCCGAATATTCCATCATTTCCCATTTCTCCTCATATGCAGTTGAATCCCCAACCATCGGAAGCGGATTACATGCGTCAGCGGAGTCCCTTTTTAAAAGGTGAATTGTATACTTTACTGGCTTACACCTATATAGACCAAAAAAGCACGACTTTTGTGTACAAACACTGTCCCATACTTTTTTGGGAAAAATGCCCTCTTGCATCGTTTTCCATCCAGATTTCTTTTCGCATTCCCACGCTGGATGGAATGCGTCGTTTCCCGATGCAGCCCGTCGTTCTCGAGTCCGCCGCTTCGAAGTGGTTTCAAAGAGCATGTTTTGGTATAAGAATCTCGTGTCAGATAGAGTGTTTGTATTTTCAAGTTCTACCTCATCTTTGTCTTCGTTAACATCACTATCCTCAATATCACTAATATAAATGACCGTGCGTTTCCGTCGCATGAATTTTTGAACACTTATGGTATCACCACTGCCCTTTTTGCTGCCGTCAATACCGTCAATTTGTGATTCGTCTTGCAGATTTTCTAAAAATTCTTCATTAGAATCGCGGCCCTCGTTTTTCCTTTTTATCACAGAATTAGCACTTTTCGCAGCGTCATTTTGAATAATATCGCTATCAGCGACGTCGTCGATTCGCATCATCGAATCATCAAACGCCGACCCCATTAGCGTTTTTTTTTGCTCGAGCGTCAACGGTTTGCAGCCGGTTGTTCGAACAGTGATGTTGTTAAGGTCTTGTATTATAATAGTTTTAGGTTTGTCCATTTTCTGGCTAGGGAAAGCGGACACGGGACTGGTGATTAACACGAGATACAATATGGATATGATGAATTTCCTGATTTGTCTGACCTGAAAATATAAACAGGAAACATTTTACCTTAACAAACCGGATAATTACATTTGAAGTAAATCATGTAAATTTAAGTAATGATGTAACTCAGAAATCTCTTTATAACAAACTGATAAGCTCGTGACCTTTCAAAACGACGTGGTTTTTTAAATCAACTTTATTAATTAAATATTTAATAATTTGTATTAATAATACTATTTAAAGTTTAGAATAACTTTTATTATTTGTATTGCATTTTAGTTTAGTTTGTTTCAGATTCAGTGTTGTTGTTGTTGTTTTTAATTAATAATACTGTTTTTAGGATGGAATGACTAATTCGTGATAGATGAAATCCCTCTAATTAATACATATATTCTTTTTATCGTAATGCGTTAATGAACAGTCAATCGACTATGAATCATTTCCTGTATCAGAAGTTATAAATCTAAACCGCATACATATTTAGACTGTATTTTTATTTTAATTAGCTTAAATCTATTGGAACAAATGTCTGGATAACGCACTGCTTACAAAATGAACGCGTTAAATTGATGACGAAAATACCGCAATTGTCAAAATAGCGTGGGCCAAGAAATGAAAGATTAGTAAGCGGGGGTGTACGGACAGCTAATGAAGGAAATGAGCTTGACACGTTCCAGAACGAATTTAGGGAATATCAGAGGGCATTACACGAGATTACAAATGTTTGAGGGGTGAAGAATCGATTTTTAAAGGTGAACGAGGTGTCGATACTTGTCATTTTTTGTCGCTTTCTTACCAATATATCAGTAATCAGTCATTACATAATATAACTTTATATGAAACTTTCATTTTACATAGATACATGTAATAAACTAATCAAACCGTTGCTGAATCCAATTTTAAGATCGTTTTGCAGCAGAACATTGCGGGTTTTAAAGAGCCGAATGCCTTACGTTAATGGCTCGATCACGTGATTACAATTCATCAAACTTAAAACTGAACATTGTAATTAGACAAAATAATATTAAAAACATTTAGCTCCTTAAGCTGCTATTGATAAATATTCGCATTCGCAAATGACCGATATATCGATATAGCTTGAACCTTTATATCTTTTTCTTGTCGATTTAACAAATGTTGGTCCAATAAAATGACACGTTTAAAAGCACAGGTCGTTGAACCAAAAGGATACAAGGTCGCACATTAGAGACTTATATAAACAAGCAATACGCCGCCCGAAAAACGTACAAGTAGTAATACTTATAACGGCAATAACGAAAGATGTTTCATTAGGTTTTATAACATATTTGCCAAGTTCAAAATGATAATTGTAATGACTTACTAATGATGACAATTAAAAAAGTAAACACATGAGATAAATAAAAATTTCAGATGTTAAGTCACACTTTCTTATATGCTTTCATGCATTTTAAAGTATTTGCTACTTTGTATAATGTGTTCTACAGTGACGCAAACAATTTGTATCAAACGTTTATTTATTTGTTATCAACGTTTATCAACGAAGACGTAACATAAACATGCAATACTAGCTTTAAAAGGGCATTTTCACGTTTTGGTTAATTGACAAGATTAAAAAAAACATCCAGGTTCGCAAAGTTTCGTTGTAGCTATGATATTTGTGCGAACAGTAATACTGAACATTAACCATGCTCTAAAATATCAATTATATCTATCTCTTGACGATTTAAAAACCTGAAAATTATAAAGCGTTGCATGCGAAACGATTGATTAATTTAGATAGTTCTGTTGTCGTTATATTTTGTGATACTACGAGAATTGCTTATATAACGTATAAAATACATCAATAATTGTATGAGCACGGATGGCCGAGTGGTCTATGCGATAGACTTTTACTCCAGGAGTCAGCGGTACGAGCCCAGTTGATGGTTACTTTCTTTTTTTTTAAATTGTATTCTTGTTTTTTACTGGAGCTTTATAGATCCAATGTTTACAATTATCAATATAAAGCATTTAATGACAAACTTCAATATATGCAAAAATATGTGAAAAGGCCCCTTTAAGTTTAAATATGTAAATATTTTAACCGCTCATTATCTGTACGACACTCCAGGCAATTACAACAAAAAAACTTTTCTAAATAATGATTTTATTTTGAATAATGAATAATAAATAAGAAACGCATAACTTGTTTGATTTATTTAACGATCATCGATTCGCCTATAGGATTTTTTCAAGGTTAACTAACATTGTTTTCATATTCAAAAGATGCGGCTAAAATGAACGGGTAAATGAAATGTTTTATCCTTGATAAGTCGGTAAAGAATAATAAAACACACAATAATCGATAACAACTAAGATTTTGAAAACGCCTTCTTAAAGTAATTTAAAAAGAACGTTTATTAAAATGTAAGAACAAATGTTATGACTACCATTGTGTTCAATTTTTGTCAATATCAAGATTATTATCTAAAATTAGCAATTAAAATTAATTATTAGAACATATCATATGAAATAGGCTGTGCTACTCAGATATTATCTTTAATAAACGCGTACAGGCAAACTCATATCGACATACTGCGTTTCTTAACGAATCTACAAAAGGGATATATAGCAGACACAACAACGTCTGATTTTAAATAAAGAAATAAAACTATATTTATAAAACGGGATGCCATGGAATTATGTAAGAAAAGAATCAAAACCTTCATACGCAATTCAATGTTAATAACAGTTCATATGTAAATTCATACGGTTATTAGAAAATTACGGTGATTGGAAAATACGTCCTTATAAACTTTCATCAGAAAGCCAGAGATGCTTGCGCTAGTTTACAGGAAAAAAACGCACTCCCCCCTCCCTGACAAATTCCTTTGATATGTCAAATCAACTGCACTAACTGCTTAATGCAACTTTAAAGAAATATTGCTCTCGTACGGTAAGACCCTAGACATCAAAGGTTTCTTGTATTCGGGTCAACAGTTCGATTTCGATATAGGCATTTTACTTATACTCGTCACACTTAGAAGAGACAGTGATATCTTAAGACGAGTTATCTTCACATAATTTGGGTAGTTTGCTTTTCCGACAAAAATGCCTTTGAAATTTGGTTCTTCTGTGTATTTGAGACATTTTCTCCTTCGACAAAAATGTTTTTGAAAATTGGTTATACTTTGTAAAATATTTCGGTGAATACGAACGGCAGTTTTATTTGCTGAGCTACGCTAATTGTATACGAAAGAACCACGAATTCAACATTTTATTGCAATCGTCTGCAAGTGTAATTTACAAAATAAGGACACTTATACTCGTGTATTGACATTATGTTCATATATAAAAGTTGCCATGATACATAAACGAAAACAAATACTGTTTAATTTGTAAGAAAACTATGTAGTCGCTTAGTCATTTGGCATTCACAACGAATATATTGGACGTGTTCTGTGAAAAGGGGGTTAAATGAATGTGTGTAAAGTGTCGTCCCAGATTAGTCTGTGCAGTCCACACTTTCCGCTTTTATGACATATCTCGTTAAAATGAAATCTCTTCTTAGCAAAAGTCCAATTTTGGCGGAAAGTGTCGTCCCTGATTAGCCTGTGCGGACTGCACAGGCTAATCTGGGACGACACTTTACGCACAGGCATTATGCCCAGTTTTCTCAGAAAAAGACTCATATTGTAATGTTTGAGGTGTAACTATGATATTGGGGAAAATATTTACAATAAGCAAACGAATATTTTTTTGGTAAATAAATATTTAATAGCAATTTAATAAGTTGTATGTACACAGTTTATATACTGTTTGTTCTGGACCCTTTGAAAATAAATCTATATAATATCCTTTAGGGCACGTTTAGGCTTATAAATAATGCTGCTTTTATTCGTTTATAAATGTACTTACAGATTGTTGAATGGATAACGCTCGCATTTCACGAGACACGTGCTCGGAAGGCGTCACGTGCAAAATCACGTGGTGATGTGCGAACAAGGACCCCCGGAAATAGCACTCCAGATCAGGTTCGAGTCCCGTGACGCTCAGTGGCGGCGTAGTGATCGTCTCCATTACCAAAAGTATCCAGAGTTATGCGCGCGCAACGCATTGTTGCCTCACAGAATCCGTGATTGCGTTTTTTTGTTACTCCAGTGTCCCTTCGCGAATTCTTAATAACCAAAACTCATACGTACGGTTAGATAATTACTAAGCGTGAACAGGATATTAATATTATCCGTTGATATCAGTGTTTGTGTCACGATATTATTCAATGTTTACAACATTCACATCCTTACATTGAATAATAGTTAGAAAGGAATTTATTATTGACTGAAGTGTAAAAAAAAACACAGAAAAAAAACGGTGTAACCAAACGTTTGCTTTACCAGTTTCGCCTTGCGTCTTGAAATAATATTGGTATGAACATGGCTTAGGCTTATCCAAAACAAATAACTTCTGGTTTACAGAGATGTGCGCTGGTAGAAGCGTTCACCGAAGTGGTAATACACTATCTCTCGACAATCATTTTATATACATAAATCTCCAATCAATAATCCATAAAGGCTTTCTTCGATATATCCCGCAAAAATTATCCGCTTCACAGTTTTGCTTTTATCCTCGCAGAAATATTTCCGATAACCACTTTTTCCGAAAAATTATTGTCCAATAAATGACGTCCAATTGCACTTCCTATTAATATCGATGACGTTGAAAGTTGGACGAATCAGAACTTTTCTTAGTCGTTTGCCGCCCACCTATCCCACGCTCGAATCTTGTTTCTGAAAAATAGAAGGATAAACATATAGAAGAATAATGCACATTTGTTTTAACATACTGTGGTTTAAATAAATAGTCTTGACAAATATTTCTTTAACAATTTGTTATAACTAATATGTAGTAATTGTATAATCAAATTGTATTATATATTGCCAGTAAGTTAGATATGTATTTATGTTTAACATACATGAATATGCCAGTAGAAAGAGTTATTATTTCAGCTAACATATCACTTATTATTCACACTATTTCACTGTACAATTATAGTTCAAATATTTTTATACAAATTGCATAAGTGTTCACCTAAAAATAATTTAACAGCTAAGTCCAGAAACACTACTTACTATATATACAACCCTGTAAAACAACGATTTAAACATTCAGTAGGCTACTTTAGGGTAAGTGTTTGTCTTAACAATGCCATCTTTTTTTATTAAACGTTCAAACAGCGTTACCGGTACAGACATTTTGAGCATAGCTCAAATGCAATTTCGCTTAATATTGAAATATGATGCTTTCACCTGACTCCAAATATAACAAGTGCACAAGCAAATTCTGATGTATCGTACTCATTCCTATGTTGATAAATCAAATTGCACCACCGAAATACCGGAGATAAAAAGGTCAAGTGTATAAAAATAAATTTCAAAATCACGCTTGACATTGGGAAATAAAGAAATAAGTTTCATTCAGAAATTTAAGGTCGCCTGCAGTTGCTGATAAGCCAAACGCAAAACGTTTACCCGAATGTCCATGAAATACTATAGCTGTAATCAGCGTCGAGGGAATGTAAGGAATTCGGTACACGGAAAGAGCATTTTGCAAGAAAGCGAACGGGACCCTGTGTGTGTCATGTATTACAATGAAGCAGAGAATTCATATGAATCATATTTCAGTAACCAGAGTTTGTATTAGTTTCGTAGTAGCACTGAGTCATCTACTGGTCTGGAATTTTTCTCAAAATACGCTATCAGAATTCGGTACTATGAACTATGGTTTGCAAGTGTACGGAAGCAAAGCAATGTCACATATTATTGAAATAAAATCATCCTTTCAGATATATACAACACTATCAGACTTATTTGCAAGTAATGCTGAAAGCATAGTATGGCTCACGATAGGTGATATCGCGGTTCGGCAATGATTGTCTTCAAGACCGAAAAGGACTTATTGCAGTCACACGATTGTTACTTATCGTCAGAGGTATGGTAAGTGTACATCATTTTGTGTGATCAGGTCGGCAATTAAATTGCTTGAGCAGGTTCATTGCTAGGCTAGTGAATGGTCCATTTTAGAAATCCATTTCTATAATTCGCAAACGTTTTAATATAGAAATTTAACGATCACCCTATTATTTACTTAATACGAGCTTGTATGTGTTGGCCACTAATAAATATACAATAATTAGTATTTTTTTCTATTTCTAGTTAATCAGGCTATTAATAAATGTATACGTGTCGATTCGTACAGAAAAGCGATTTCAGAGATGTATTCACTTTACCCTGAACAGACTTTGCCTTCAATGCAATTTAAGTCTAATAAAGGGAAAAGTTTATACAAATCTCATAAAGGTATAACAAGACACAGCGTTTTTTAAAGCTGTATACATGAACATGAAATGCGCAATTTGATTGTAACATATTGTAGGAAATCTAGAACATATTATTTAAGAATTTATATAGCACACAAATAGTCAAACGAAACACGTTCGTCGAATGTTATGGCGAACAAAATGTCTGTGTCCAACGAGATTGTAAAAGAAACATTTATTTTCGAAGAATGTTTAGTTGTTTTTTGAAAAAAACAAACATTGCAGTTGAGTAGCGAACTGTGAACCATATTAAACATTAAAAAAAACAGTTTGATTTTCTGACTAATCAAGAATATAATATTAAATGAACTCGGGCGAGACTGATACTGAGACTGATGTTATAAAACGAGTCGTAAACACCCGATCATATTCGGTAATGTTGAATCGTAAACACCCGATCATATTCGGTAATGTTGAATCGTAAACACCCGATCATATTCGATAATGTTGAATCGTAAACACCCGATCATATTCGATAATGTTGAATCGTATACACCCGATCATATTCGATAATGTTGAATCGTAAAGAACTTTTCAGACCAACTTGACCTTGACATTGAGAAAGGATTAAAATGCTTGTGTAACTGCTTCATGTGATATTCGTTTTCAGAAAAGATAACTGTGTAATGGTGAAATTTTATGTTGAAGGAAGAAAAGTGGCATCAGGAACACTTTGTGTTAGAGTCATATAACTAAATAAAGACTAACGTCGTTTCTAGCGAATGGCTATAGATTTAGACAACTTGGCTTAATATAGTGGTAACGCAAAGTGTCGTTTCAAGCAGGATAAACTTATGACGAAAAACTTAGTTATAGCAGGATATAATAAAGAAAAGAGTCGTTTTGAGAAAAATAGCTTTTTTAAGATCATCCCGTTTTAGTAGGAAAGCTTTTACTCCAAGGGTAAGTGGTTCGAGACGAGTAGCGGCTTTATATATTTGTATTTCCATTATTTTTTTCTTGTCTTCTACTGAGGCTATTCAGTTCAAATGTTAACAATTATCGATTGAAAGCATTTAATAACAAATTTCAATACATGCCTAATTTGTGACAAGGTCCCTTTAAGGTACCAAGGAGTTGTTCTAGTAAAGAAACGGAGTAATGATAAACGTTGTTCTGTAGTACGATAACTACGCATACACATGCCGGTACAGTGTGGTGTTAAAGAAAGATAACTGTGTAACGTAAAGTTAGTAAAAAATGATTTTTTTTTTTACTTATTTGTTTTCTCAATTGCGTTCAGCGTGTCGGAATTCTCTTGAGGCTAAATTCCATTCCATTCAAACTAACTATTTTAATTTATGCCCTATTTAGTTACAGTTAATTATACTCCACAATCAGTTAAGTTTTACATAGCACATTCAAAACCTATTTTACAGGCATTTTAACCAATTAACGAAAAGAAATAGATGTAAAACTGTTATTCTTGCTATACCCGTATCGGGTAAAGAAATGCAGTGTCATTTATTGAAAGCGCTTTTGGATAATTAGTTAATTATAGGCATAATATCTCAATTTAAATCTGTGGAATTGCTTTTGACAGATTTCGTTCAATAAATCGTTTTGTAAATATATACTTAAGCTTATCGCATTTAGCAGTAATAATTTAAATAACATCTATTTTTGTCACGATTATAAAACGTTTTTTGTGTGTACAGTTCTTGCAGTAAAGGAGTCAAAGTAAAATTAGTAAAAGCGGTAGCAGATGCAGCAGCAGCAACAGCAGCAGCAACAGTTATTGTAGTAGTAGTCATATTAGTAACAGTATTAGTAGAAGTAGTAGTAGTAGTAGTAGTAGTAGTAGGAGTAGTAGTAGTAGTAGAAGTAGTAGGAGTAGTAGTAGTAGTAGTAGTAGTAGTAGTAGTAGTAGGAGTAGTTAGTAGTAGTAGTAGTAGTAGAAGTCATGTTAGTAACAGTATTAGTAGAAGTAGCAGTAGTAGTAGTAGTAGTAGTAGTAGTAGTAGTAGTAGTAGTAGTAGTAGTAGTAGGAGTAGGAGTAGTAGTAGTAGTAGTAGTAGTAGTAGTAGTAGAAAGTAGTAGTAGTAGTAGCAGTAGCAGTAGTAGTAGTAGTAGAAGTAGTAGTAGTAGTAGTAGTAGTAGTAGTAGTAGTAGTAGTAGTAGTAGTAGTAGTAGTAGTAGTAGTAGTAGTAGTAGTAGTAGTAGCA
Organism: Dreissena polymorpha; assembly: GCF_020536995.1. Lineage (NCBI taxonomy): Eukaryota > Metazoa > Mollusca > Bivalvia > Myida > Dreissenidae > Dreissena > Dreissena polymorpha. Next base: position 48,207,980 of record NC_068357.1, on the reverse strand, counting down.
GCAGCAGCAGCAACAGCAGTAGCAGTAGCAGTAGCAGTAGTAGTAGCTGACGTTGTTGTTTTGTGGTGGTGGGAATTTCACACGAAAGTCGGTTGATTATAATTATTGTCAGCTGTAAATAGATTGCCAGGTTTTAATCTAAAATACCCTTCGTACTTTTCTGCTTATCATATCGACTTCAACGTAAATACAACAATATGTTTGCGCGCTACCGCGTCCTCTTCCCTTTGAACTGCGGGACACGTGTTAACAAGATGTTATCACCGTTGAAGAAAAGAAATTTTAAACAAAAATGTCTTAACGTTTCCCTTACGATGACAAGCAATATGCTCCGCTACCCCCCATATTGTTTTTGGAATTTGTGTGCAGGTGGTTGCGAAGTCAAGACGCACACTTACAATACCACTTTGCCTCGCTTCGATATGATATGTGTTAAAGGGAGGTATGCCGTATTATCTGACATGGGAGATTCTGTCGATAGCGTCTGCACATTAGTGTACTACATTGTACCCGATCTGCATATTGCTCATATCGGTCAGTCAATCTCTCGAATTGATTAAATAATTGTTTGGCGTTTAAGCTCGAGATTTATGGAGTTACCGACGCCACAAGTTATTGGTATTTGCTTTGTATCTCTGCAGCCAAATGATTTGGCAATTTTGTGTTCTCGATTTGTTATGCACCTGTAAAGACAATACGAGTTTTGACAACGACGTTGACTATTGTAACGGGGATGAAGATTGATTACTGTGTTAGTGGTGAAGGTAATCGTGCTTGACACTGATATTGCTGCTGCTGACTATGATGCTATTGCAGTTGCTGCGGTTGTTGCCGTTGTTGTTGTTGATGCTGATGATGATGATGATGATGATGATGATGATGATGATGATGCTGCTGCTGCTGCTGCTGATGATGATGATGATGATGATGATGATGATGATGATGATGATGATGATGATGATGATGATCTGCTCAATGAAGACCCACGCGTTGCGATTTAAACCACTGTACAACACCCAAATGTTTCATACGCGTTACTCACGATTAAAACGAATCGGATCAAGCGCTATCCCTATCTGGAGAGCCTATCATGGTGATATAATCCACCACTCAATTATGTCCCCACTAAGCATTTATTATCGTCTAGCTATGATACACCGATGCGGTTTTGCTGGGGGGGCAATTGTCGATATTGGAGTCAAATGTGAAGTTATTTCTCCAAGGAGTCTAATCTTCTTTCATCCTAAACCCTTAAATCGTCATGGGACGAAATAACATCATAACTGATTGTCAAGCACAACCGTTTTTTACCTATTAGAAATTATTCAGAACAATTGATGTTTGTATAAGATCTATAGTTGTATGCTGTTCTTACCCCTCACTGGAAACACACTAACATGTAACACGCCTGTGCTTATTAAAACTATGAAAATGATAATGACAGTTGGAAAAATATGTATTGTGTTTAATATTTTTCCATAATTATGTTTCATATTCCATAAAGACCCTGCCCAACTTTGTAACACTACACATAAACTTTGTTGTTTTGTATTTAAATATTTTGCATTTAATATAAAAAAAATAATTACAATCATAAGCGTGCCGAAAGACATCTGTATACAGATATTAGAATATTGCGATAAGTTCAAAGAGTTTAACGAGTAAATAGAGATGCTTCGCCAGGTGCTGTTTGAGATTATAATGATGACGATGTTTTTGATGATGGTGTTGAAACTGACGTTGATGCTGACGGCGCATTGATGCTTATGATTAATATGAATTTTATTGGTAGGTGGAGAGGATAAAGAAAAAGATGGAGACAATATTGATAATGATAACAATGGAAATGACATTTTGATGATGATAATGTTGAGTGATTATGGAGATGATGAAGATGATGATGAAGATGATGATGAAGATGATGATGAAGATGATGATGAAGATGATGGTGATGATGATGATGATGGTGGTGATGATGATGATGATGATGATGATGATGATGATGATGATGATGATGATGATGATGATGATGATGATGATGATGATGATGATGATGATGATGATGATGATGATGATGATGATGATGATGATGATGATGATGATGATGATGATGATGATGATGATGATGATGATGATGATGATGATGATGATGATGATGCTCATGCTCATGATGATGATGATGATGATGTTGATGATGATGATGATGATGATGATGATGATGATGATGATGATGATGATGATGATGCTGATGATGATGATGATGATGATGATGATGATGATGGTGATGATGATGATGATGATGATGATGATGATGATGATGATGATGATGATGATGATGAAGTTTTAAATTCAACAATGACAATGATAACGGTATCATTTCAATTTTACGGCACGCGTATTGTATTGAATGTTTAATCTGCAATATTGAGTGTCTTGCAGAGGAGGCCAACGACCCTGAGCGGCTTAGAGGCTTTCAAGTTCTGATACGGAAGATAAAGCTACATGACCGATTCCAGCTACGAGCCTGTGTGGCAATTGACACTACCCCATGTAGAATATTTTCAAGCATGATACCTGCACATAACGAATATGAGAGATATTAAGCAAGGAAAGTGCAACACGTGCGAGTGACAATGATGTCCCAATAATTATCTGAAGAGGAATTCCACGCTGTGTTTTGTTCAGTGCACAATTCGATCTATGTGAAAATTTCAGTTCTTTATCTGGCGCATTATGAAATAAACACCTTGTGAAAAATGAATAAAGACATTGCGGCATAACATAATTATTATTTTTAGAACCGACTTTGCTAGGCCACAATGCGATTATTGTTCAACAAAATGATTAATTTGAGCATGAAATTTTGGCTAAAACGCCCAATGTTAAACAAGGCCCACAAAATGAACTTGCAATTCATGTTTGCTGTGCGAAACGCATATTTAGAAACGGCCAACTCCCTCATGGACAATAAAATTTATTACGAGTAGGAGGGTTGAATCGAGTTATACCCTTTATCGGACTGATTTTCGAGATGTTAAATGAGAACCGTAAGTGTAACGCCTCTAATCAATCCTTATTAAATATGCATGCCCGATTCATGGAGTACTCATGCCTTAGTATATTGTACTCCAGGGTATCGCTGCTAAGTGGAAATTCAGATCGCATTGTTGTTTTTTTCTTTGGTTTCGCTTTTGCGGGGACGGATTGAATATTCTGTTGAATGTAATAAGCTATGAGGCGTGGGAGTACAAACGTAACGAATCAACCACCGGCGGCTATGTGATAAACGTATTGTTTCTCATTGTGTGTGAGTGATTATGATCTACAGAAACAGTTGCTGTGTTCAATCCTTCTACATTTAGAAGGCTTACTAGGCTCTCGGATCAGGCATCTGATCTAAAAGGTGTAGGCTGTGTGAAACATGGACTTGCTTTTATCTTGAGCGAGACCCTTTGTTTTTGTTCCGATGAAAGCAACACAGAACATAAATTGCTTCATACACATTAATTTGTACAATTCATCCAACACATTTGCAATATGACTTTTTATTTCTTATGTTTGTTACACGAACAGTTAATAACTCAGGTACGAAGACAATTCACTTTTTGTGCATACCTGTCCTACTCGACTACATTAAATGTTTTAACCGACAAACGTTCATCAAACTGCCACCATCATCGCAATTGAACCAATATTCTTGCAATTGTAATATCCCAAGTTTATTTTTTATTTTATTACTTCTTTATTTGATTAACATTCTCGTGATCGAAGGGAAGTTTTATTCGTAGTGTTATAAAATAAGATTGTAAGTAATGATCCCACGGCATTGTGCCTTTGATGTGGGAATTTTAAAAATACATTAGATGAGTGGTGAATGTTTATGTCGCCTTTTTGAGACTGTTTTGTTGCTTAAAATATGCCATTTTGGTGTAGATTATTGAACATTTATAGATAGGAATGTGACATAATGCGGTGGTAAAGACGTAGTAAATTGCTGTGGTTAGTTGACATATACGTCGACTTGTTTCGATCGTGAAACAATTTGAGCCGCGTTCTGAGAAAACTGGGCTTAATGAATGTGCGTAAAGTTTCGTCCCAGATTAGCCTGTGCAGTCTGCACAGGCTAATCAGGGATGACACTTTCCGCTTCAATGGTATATTTCGTTTAAGGGAAGTCCCTTTGTACCGAAAATCTAGTTTAAGCGGAAAGTGTCGTCCCTGATTATCCTGCGTGGACTGCACAGGCTAATCTGGGACGCACTTGCATTGTGCCCCGTTTTCTCAGAACAGCACACAATTGATGGGGAGGGGGTATGGTCGTTAATAAACTATTAAACGATATAATAGCAGTGTTTGCAGAAAAAAGCATATCACAAAAGTTAAAACTACGTGAAAAACATCTTTAATAAAAACGCATGGTACTTAACCCATTTATGCCTTGTGGACTCTCCAATCCTTCTAAATTGGATCAATTTATTTCCAAAATTAGGGATGTCTAGTATATTTACTTCTATATTTAGAAAACTTCTTACAGAAAAGCAGAAAGCAAACAGCGCAGACCCTGATGAGACGCCGAATGATGCTGTTTGCCAATGCCTTTTTATTAGACGCTAGGCATACATTTAATGGTATTGAACTTCAGATGGTTATATAGAGGATATTTGTTGGTTTCGGTGGATAATCGATTTTAATTCACGAGTGATCATGTAAAATAATATTTTCACGAGTGGCGCAGCCACTCGTGAAAATATTTTGTTGTTGATCACGAGTGAATTAAAATCGATATTCCACCGAATCCAAGAAATTTTCTTTTTATTTTATGCTTATTTTTTAGTTTATATACTTTGTTCAAGAGTTTAACTTAAGAATTTCGCTGGGATAATGACGTCTTTTCGTAAAAAATGACGTCATTTCACATTAAACAGTGAAAATTATCGATAATTTTCACTGTTAATTTTCACTGTTTGAAACAGTGAAATAATATGTTTTAATTCACTGATATTTCTCTATAAACTACCGGAAAGCATAAAATAAAAGTATATAAGCTTTTGTGATTCAATAATATTGGGCGGTGTAGAGACCTTATTAAATTAGTTGTAGTGAAACATCATTGAACATCGGGGGTAGAGTAACATGTATTAAATTTTGAATGGATACGACACTATCAATATAACATAAATGTGAATTGGTAGAAAAGTTAATTCTACTCTTCGTAAACACAACAATTCATCTAAGACAACAATAACCATGTAAATGATTACTGGTAATACATATCTTGTAAGCTTATGCATATTGAATCAATACCATTTTTTTTAAATATGTTACGTTTTGGTAAATCGTGTTTGAATAAACGTGAAGTAAAATAAACATGAAGTTGTATAATTATTAGTTTATTACAGAACAGGATACTTTAGACTGAACGATGCATGTGATCGATTGGTAGGGCGTCTGTAAACTGATTATTGTAAGGAATGATCTACAATCGACGTGACTAATTACTGATCAATCAATAATTGCGAAGGTGGCAACGATATATGACGCCCCTAAAGAATGAGTAACAAGTACATCATCCACAAGTAAATGAAGTACTTTCAATTAATACCGAAATGTTTGACATTCCAATTATGAAGAACTTGTGTTCCAGATTGACCACGTGAATAGAAATAATAACGCTTCAATAAAAATAGATGGCACTAAATAAAATTGTAAATAACAACTGAACGAAGACGCCCGGAAACACATGAAAGCAAAATAAATCGTCTTTAGAAACCAGTTGTGGATTCACATTACGCTTCGGTTATTTTTAACGATTAGGAAGACAGTCATAGTTTAAGTTGCAAAATAATAAAATTTCTTCGACCTGTTGACATTAATTGGCGGTTTTGTGTAATTTGAAATATTTGAGTAATTTTTTATTTATAGTAACGTGATCTTTGTTTGCAAAGGCGTTAACAGCTGGAGTTGTCGTCGGTCATTATTTCAGAACCAGGGCGGGGTGCTGAAGACGTTTGCTTTTACGCGATTTCAATAGCGCGAAAATCGACACCGAACGTCTGTGTTTACATTTGAAATTTAATTACAGCCGCGGTAATTAGTCTTTTATGCGTTTCTATTATAACATAAACGTGCGTTTTCTTTAACATAGCAACATCGACTTTATAGAATGCGGTGACATTTTCTTACGGGCCAAGATACTCCAAATTAAGAGATAAAAAGCATTTTATTAGATTTTAATGACATATAATACGTAAGGACTTCGACCCAAGCAAAAATGCTACCTTGCTTGCATAGCTTCAAAGTTATGCGTTGTATCTACACAGCTGTACGCCATTGTTGAGAAGTTATCATCTAACTATGGCGTCCCGGTGTGATCATATTTTATCATACCAATCAATGACCAAATTATTAGTTCTTTTCGATACGATGATCCCTTTACTAACAAATGTCACGTTCATATAGAATAATATAGATAATAACAGACGAAGAAAATAAACAATTATCTAATTCTTGACCTAAATCTGTGCACAGGGATAAAATTAGTCGTGTTCTGAGCAAACTGGGCTTAATGCATGTGCGCAAAATGTCGTACCAGATAAGCCTGTGCAGTCTGCACAGGATAATCAGGGACGACACTTTCCGCTTTTATGGTATTTTTGGTGAAAAGGATGTCCCTCCTTACCGAAATCAAGTTTAGGCGGAAAGGGTCGTGCCTGATTAGCCTGTGCGGACTTCACAGGCTAATCTGGGACGACACTTTACGCACATGCATTAAGCCCAGTTTTCTCAGAACGCGGCTCAAATATACATGCAGGTTTCGTATGTTCAATTGTAAAAAATATTTTATTTGATTGAATATGAACAAAAATTTTCTCCGTTAACACACAAGCGGAAGATGCATGTAAACGTTCATCTAAAACATCGGTGAACATAACAACATCAAAACGTATTAATGTTCCGGTTGCTAACATATTAGCATATCGTTTTTCTCAATTAATCAAATTAAAGTTGTGTAATCAAACACGTGACTTCTTCTTAAAGATGCATCGATAACACCAATCATCTCACTTGGAGCTTGTTTAGTGTTTCAACTTTTGTACTCAAAAGGCAAGCTTGATTTTGTCTCTGATTTTCAAAAGTGTTCAAAATGTATGGAACATATTTATCAATAGCTGACGAGATACTTGGCCAGGCGTGGCCAACTGGGGCACACAAGTCTGCCAAGTTTCGTCGCCCTCGGACTCATACTCGGTCACGTGAGTGCGTTATAAGAGATTGAAGAGATTGAACTACGCGTCAAAACAGCAGGGCCGTCGATTGATTTGAAATGAAACACGTTAATTTAAGCATGTTCGGCGAAAACAGTCACCGCTAGTTTTCCATATTTCGTTTCATGAGACATGACGATAGCTGTTTTACCTTTGTATTTATATGCTTTGAGAGATAGACAGTTTGTACTTGAAAACCCTCAGAACTTCGGAAAGGAATCCGCATTTACAAGCAAATACTACAGTGTAAATACCCCTTTATTCTCCTTCGTGCTTATAATAAGTGGCTCTTGACAAAATTTGCTTTATAATCAATACACCAACGATCAGTGTTTACATAAGACATCCTCGTTCATAGATTCACTAGCTAATGACAACCTCTCCAAATACAGTGTCATCCTTTAAATTGTACTGTAATGCTTTTCAAAGAGATTTTCGCGCAATTAATTGCGTATTTTCGACATTCCGTTGCAGCACTCATCTATCACAAACGCATTGATCTTCCGGACACTTTTTGTCAATTTTACGACAATGTTTTCTTACGACAATACAGTTTTTACTCGTCACATGTCTTTGGTTTCAATAATCTATTTTCTTTGGGATAAACGATAGCGGTGACGTTGCGAATTCATGCTGCATTTTTTGACGCCCGAAGGCCAGGCTTTTGTGCAGAAGGTCTTTCGAAACCCAAAAGCCATAACGTCATGTGTAAAAGCCGACAGCTACTCTGTGTACTTTCTACAATAAATCATCTGCAAATTATGGTAAATTATCACGAGATAAACACTTAATTGGCGCTGTCAAGCAGTATCAACTGAATTTGGCGAATAGCATGAAGATAAATGACTTTCTTCGACGAAATATTACATTTGACAACAAACTTCCAAAAACGAGCCGAGGTAATTATCAGCGAGGTTTCGCCACATAGATATCCATGATGGCCATAAATCGTTGATTTTATTAGCAATGAAATGGAAGATACATATGAAATAAGCCATCGTTATTAAAATCTTGAAAATATGTTGAGGCCGGGTATTATCTGTCCCATATAAAATCAACAGAGCGCGAAACGTGGTAAAAAGATACATAATGGATACGCATAAATATCTAAATATTTAAATTTTGCCAACGACATGGAATGTTATTGCAAAATGTTAAAATGTTTAAATTCTACACTATGGTATGCAATGTATGTTTTTTAATGTATACTCTATTTTATCAAATATGATAATACTTGTTTTTATACATGCACTATGATTATGAACTGTGGCACTTTAGTAAAAGAAGAACATTGAAACCGTATTGAAGTTTCGGTTTTACTAAGACAAAATGTTAAAAAAAGAACAATAAATGCAATTATGCACATGCAAAGATATCAAACAATGAAATATGTTATTGTTACGGTTTTGCACATTGTAAAATAGCATTAACCCTTTGCATGCTGGGAAATTTGTCGTCTGCTAAAATGTCGTCTGCTGAATTTCTAAAATTAGCATTTTCTTCGATTTTTTTTTCAAACAATTTTATCAGAATAGCAAACAGTTTGGATCCTGATGAGACGCCACGTTCTGTGGCGTCTCATCTGCATCCAAACTGTTTGCAAAGGCCTTCAAAATTCGGTTCCCGCAGCTGAAAGGGTTAATTGTAGTTTAAGTATTTACTGAAAAACGTCAAGTTATTGTTCCAAAACAGAAACAGAATAGATTGACACGGAATTATTGTACAAAGAAAACCACAAAACTTTATGTGCATGCTGTATTATTTGTATCTAAAAAGACGCATTTGATGTTCGAAAACGATCAACAGTATGTGATATTCTGATGACCTTATTTACAACCAAACAATCAGAAGCTTTGAATCGAAACTGAAAGGAACGCAGCGAAAGTAGTATAGTGCGTTTTCATTTGGATAATAACTTTTCATTTAACGTTTAATCAATTTTTATAATCAATATGAATGCTGATTTTCATTAAAAAATCATTGTTTACATTGGTTACACTTTCTTATTAAGATAAGTCATACGAAATCTAGCACGTTCACCGGTTGAGATAACTATAATCATATCGTTTTAAAAGTCAAAATTACTCGAACCGAATATGCTTTTAAGCTAAAACGGGTCTTATTTAATAGTTTTTATGTAAAACACAAATACATATTATTTACATATTCAATTAAATCTAAAGCTATGATACACATATCATCAATCACTATCTATGTTACAGCTCGATCCTACGTACCTGAACACGGATATAATTAAGCGGTTGCCAGTTCGGAAGGGGCACCTAAATTTTTGCCCCGGGTCAGTCGATTTCAAACGTTGGAGGTGCGATTGGGCAACTAGCTTTGAAGAACTTTTTAGAAAATTTTGAAACATGTTTCTGACAGTGTATCAGTTAACTTTTAAAAATAATGAACAATCAAACTAATAAAAAGCGAATAATATATTTAGTCATGTCGCCGATGATATTGTGGTGTCTGTTTTCGCTTTCTTAAAAGTATTTTATGCCTTGCCAACAAACGTACTAAAGACAGTTGCCAGTCTAGGCAACCAAACGTACACAATGAGAATATGTTTTATCTGCAGGGAGGATTTGCGTTTCGAGTGCAGCAAAACCTTTAAGTGACATATTTATGCGGGGTAGTTGGGAATTGATAACTTCAAACTCCGGTTCAACGTTTCGTCCAAAGGTGTACATTCATAAACGATTATATAACTAATCTGCTCGTACGCTTGTTTGTTTTAAGCTCGGGAACATGGTCTGTGGGTCTTTATGTCGATGGGATCTTAATCCACTGCATATTTTGGTTGTATCTGTGGACTTGAAATAATTTTGCACATTTCTAGTAGTTGCTTCTGAGTCATCTTTGTAAAGAGATTCGGGTTTCGAGATGAAAGATGACGAAAATAACCAATAAATATTCAAACTGGGCGTGTATTTATTAATCATTGACAAGAGATTGTATCTGAAATCCTAATTTAACTCACTCGTCATGATTTGCTTCGTTAAGAAAAGTTATTTTTGTTGCAAAATCCGTTTTCATTCCATACATCTACACATGTTCGAGCAGTTGTGAAAGTTGCATTATACAATTCAGACATCTTTACTTTTCACTATTATATTTTGTATTGATGCAGTATCCTGCATATTGGTGAAAACAAAAATGTTTATTTGCGAATAACGTATTATGTGTTATTCAATACTTTATTATCTTGCTTCAACCAGAAAACAATATGAAATACTGTTTAATGAAACTGTTGATTTTTTTGAAGATGTCAATACGTTTAGGCATCTAATACTTTTATAAACATAATTCCTGTCCTTTTTTTAAATGAGCAAATATTTGTACAATTGTATTCCTGGAGTTTTCAGAATCTATTAAAATCCTTTTCGTAAGCGAACCACAAAACGAAGTAAAAAAGTTTTCGCACGTTTTGCCGTCCATGTTCCCGTTTCTCTTATCACAATCTTTTTAAACTGACGTCAATTTCTGTTTCGTATGATTATGTGCGTTGTCAAAGAGACGGACGGAATTACAAACGTGTATGAGCGACGAAATAACAAGAAATCAGCTTCTTTTTTTAAGCAATTCATTAAATGCAAAACGGTAAGAACCCGTAGAGTAATGAAAGAAAGCCGTACAAATGACTTAGCAATCTCTTTGTCGATTATAGCTTAGAGTTAAAACATACGACTTTAACAAGATCATATGTCATTATGTCCAGTCACTGGGCATCATTTCTATACAGTCATCGATGTGATAATCTTCAAAGAAACTCATTTACATACATGTGTTTCGTTAAAAAGTTCATTCATGGCACACATATATACTGCTAATTAAATGGACTATTAAGAATTTAATTATAATGCCACTGTATTACTTTTTATCTTTGTTTTCATCCATATTTTTACAATGCATATTGTCGCAGTCCCGCACAAAAAGCATGATTTATAAATAGTAAATACAGGTTTCTAAGGTTGGAAGAGACTTGTGTTCGTAAAATACTATAAGCAAAGACAAATTTGTGTTAACACATTATCATGTTTTAGTTTAAACCTATTTATTTTAGCCCGATTGCATCGAAAGCCTCACGCTTATAGAAACGCTCTCGAGTCCGTTTTCTGGGCCTATTACCAGTACTTGTTGTCTAAGGGGGAGATCTAGAGAACGCTTCCCGAGTGGGGATAGAACCTCTGACCTCCCGATCGCTAGGCGGACAACTTATCCTTAACGCCTAGCGATCGGGAGGTTATGTTTTCTTCATGTAAATTTTCTTGCTGGTGCTCAAATACTAACCACGTTATCTACAAATTCATGTATGTATGTATAAAATCTTTACGCGATCAATATGATATTTAAATATTCTTATTTGTACTTACGTTGAAATTATGCTTTGTATAACTATTTTGTAAATGACAAAAAACTGTTCAACCATCTTTTAAGTATACTGTCCATCAAAATGACTTGCCCTAATTTTGATAATTTATATTCCTGTTAGAAATAGTATCATAATTAAAAAAACGTGGTACACGTTTTAATCAAAGTCTTTTATTAAAAATCTAGCATTCTGATGTCGAGCGGGAATAAGCAATTTGCATAGACAAAACATCTTTCTATTGACTACATTATTAGACAACATAATTAATTTCTGACAATTTAAAATAAACACAAAACAATGAGAACGTATTTCATTTATAGTTGTTAATTTAAATTAAAAAATAACAACTTTAGAAACGAAAAGACTATTGTTTTTGTGAAGGTGCTGTCAAAAATGTGTGCATTCAGGTCTGTTCAACGTGTGTCATCTTTAACGTCAGACTAATCAGAGAATGGGGATATGAAAACTGAGTGCTAGAATTTATGTTTCACTTGCTCTTAAAATATTGTGTATAAAGTAAGAAATATATGGTAACGGAAAGTGTTAATCACCCATTCAACATAGTTTAAATAAAATATATTTCATCAGTTTTAAAATATGTTCAACTTTTCTATTATTGTGTTTTCTACTTCGTTAAATAAAAATCATATGAAAATGTTAAAGAATATTTATATTTTATATTTATATTGAAATAAACACTATATAATAACAAACCTTATGTAATTATACGCCTATGCTAAAGAACGGATTATTTAAAAGCGATACATCTTAGCAGACCTGTCTGTTCTGTGCATGGTTACTTTCAACTAAAGCTTTCATTCGCCAATCTTGAAAAAAGCCGCACAACCTTTTTTTTCATTTTCGGCACCTGCATCACCTTAACCCATTTATGGACTCTCCCATCCTTCAAAATTGGATCAATTTATATCTAAAATGAAGGATGTCTAGTATATTTATTTCTATACTTAGAATATTTCTTTAAAACATTCCTTTAAGCAAACAGCACAGGCCCTGATGAGACGCCACATCATGCGGCGTCTCATCTGGGTCTACGCTGTTTGCATAGGCCTTTTTTCTAGACGCTAGGCATAAATGGGTTAACTCAGGAGAGTATTTTCCATATAAAACGTAATTTTATCGTCCGCGTTTATATTCTGTTTTCTTGGAAACGTCATTCATGTGCGATGTAGGCATACACAATACATTAAATTGATGTGCAAACTATTTAAATTTAATCGTGCAGATACATTGTTTGTCACGATGATTTAGATCTATTTTGTAATGCATTGATTAAGCGCACTATAGGCAGGCCAAAGCACATGTTTAATTGAATACTGTACCTCCGAACGAGCAAACATCGCGTCCATCAAAAGACACAAACACTCAACTAGTGTATGTAGTACCTAGTGTTGTGCAATGTCATGCTTTCGACGAGACGGACATTTCGCGATATGTACCACATTGTCAAATGAGCCGTAATCATTGCTATGCAGATTATTCAAACTATGAAATGGAATAAGCCAATTTATAGTTAAACCTCAATTTTGGATCGCAATTATATAATAGAGTTGATATAAAACATTTGTTTCAATATGTATAACGCGTTGAACGATTGTTACAAGAAGTAGGTTATATGAGTTTGATCTATAACATATCGGTATACTAAGGCAAATGAAGTTTGAACCACTGTTTTTTTATTGGAAACATAAACACACGATATTAAATTAACAAATCGCTATGAAAATGGTAAATCACGTTAATACCATGAAGGTTTTCTCGAAAAAAAGAGCTGTTACATTTCAATGATTACAACGGTCTTATAACACTGCATTGGGAACATTGCAAACTTTGAAGAGAGGGAAGAACATAATATTGCGAAATAGTTGTCATTTTTATGGAATTATTTCTTGTGCATATATAGTCTATTAATGTCACTATGAACTTACAGTTCGCAGTACGACAGCCTTTATATCAAGATTCAATTACTGTTTTGGGACACGAGTTCGCGATTTTGGTGCATGTATGGTAATAAATTGTACACATATAATTCTGCTGCCTGTCATTTTATGAAACCCCGTCGTCTGCATTCCTTATATTGTAAATAATATGCACAAACAATATTTATTATATCAATTGATATAGTACATCTTGTTTCCTTTTTTTAAATTCTCAAGTATTAAAGTACACTCGATTATTTAAAGACATTAATACTTATTTATTTATGACATTATCGGGCAAAAATATAATCGGCAATTAAATATGTATGCGAACTTTATCTGAAAAAGCGTTATCTAGTATGCCTGTTAACTGTATTTATCAATTCTATTCAGGGCTTTATAAAAACATATGGAAATTTTCATATGAAGAAGTTAATTGTAATGAATCGCTCCAAATTCATTATAATAGAAGTACATTAGTTTTATGTATTTTTCTGTTTACACATTTGCCCATTGTAAACAAATTTGAAGTACCAATAATGTAATACATAATAATTATTCATTTAGGCTTACGAAACGTTCTTGATTTTATAAACACGTTTTAGAAAATGTGCTCCATATTTGATGACAAATAGGTTTCGCTGTAGTATGACGTCATAACCGAAAAAATAACTATTTTAGATTGATTGCATCAAAACCAGTGGATTAATAAAACCAATAAAACAACAACAATTCAGCAACAAAAGCATCAGATATCACAGAAAGAACTATTGCCTGAATAAATATATATAAGAGTCCAAACACGTACGAACGACACACGAATCAAAAAGGCGTGGTAATAAATTAGATGCTTTCTATCCACCTCTTGAGATAATAACTTCACACGAGCGAATTGCGATACAACTACAATCCTTTTTTATACGACGGTTACTTAAACTAGGCCCCGGCTCAATCAATTCATACGCTGTTATCAGCACATATTTACTTTGTAATAAATATTTCCATCCACTATCACCACTTCTCGGCTGAGCATTGCATTTTTGAATTTGGGTATTAGATGTAAATAAGTGATAGGAATTTCTTTACATTTCATGTGAATTCCTAATGCCAGATATGTGACGGCCTACTTAACGCACTGTTACTTTAAATTATTCAAATATCAATTATGTTTAACTGCACTCGAAAACTCACACTTTCCGACGAATATTTATAGACGAACCTTTACCTAAATGTATCCGTAATATTTACACATAAAGATGCCGATTGAAAAATAATAATAGGAATTTTTATATTTAAACGCAGGGTTAAAGTCTGCCAAAGTTTTATAGTAAACGTGGCACCGCGGAAACGCAAATATCTTTTTCCGGAACAAATATGTGCCCATCTATATCTTAATATGACGTGACATTAAATTTCTTAACCCATTTATGCCTAGCGTCTAGAAAAAAGGCCTTGGCAAACATCGTAGACCCATTTGAGGCTCATCAGGTTCTGCGCTGTTTGCTTAAAGGAATTTCTGTAAGAAATATTCTTAATATAGAATAAATATACTAGACATCCTTAATTTTGGAAATAAATTGATTCAATTTAGAAGGATGGGAGAGTCCACTAGGCATAAATGGGTTAAGTTGCATAATTCAAGGCATACATTTATAATGTATTTTTTTAAGTTATTAAATTGCGGTTTTACTTGTCCAATTTGTTCATTTATTTATCAAGCTATTATATTGTAATTTAATACTTTCAATAGGGGATGGCTGGCTTTATAAAGTTATCGAAGACAAGTTCTTTACTTATTGCAAAAAATCATAAAATTAACTAAATCTTGATTTCCTTGCCATTTTTGAAGATAAATTACTAGCTTTATAGTTGAACGAAACACTTTAGGCCTTTTTGATTGTACAATTTGTTTTGTTGCACATACGGTAAAATCAAAGTAAATTTTGCGTTGCTTTTAAAGCTGATAGCATCGTCTGTTTTTTTATTACAGGGTCTGGTTTTAAACTAATGTGTATCATTTAAGGGCATATGTAAACTTTATTAGAGTAATTAAGAAGCTCTGTACTTTTATAATATCTACTTTGCTGCCGTTTGTTTCAGCACATGTCCTTCTATAAAGCAAACATTCAGCAGCAAAAAGGTGGCAAAATAATGTTAACTTGCATTTTTTTTCAAACCATAAACCATCTATCTCAGAAAAGTGTTGACATTCATAGCGCTGTTTAAATATTAATGCTTTAAAGGGGCCTTTTCACAGATTTTGGCATATTTTGAAGTTTGTCATTAAATGCTTTATATTGATAAATGTAAACATTGGATCTTAAAAGCTCCAGTAAAAAATCAAGAATAAAATTAAAACAAGGAAAAAAGTAGCCGGTATCAGGGCTCGAATCAGTGACCCCCGGAGTCCTGGAGTTAGTCTAAAGTAAAAACGCATTAGCCCTCTCGGCTATTCCGCCGAGTGTACACACACAAAGTATTTTATACCTTGTATAAGCAATCTTCGTAGTTTCGTAAATTTAAACGACAACAACAGAACTCTCCAAATCATTCAATCGTTTCGCGTTGCAACGCTTTATAATTTTTAGGTTTTCAAATCGCCAAAAGATACATATAATTGCTATATTGGACTATGGTAAATGTTCAGTAATACTGTTTTCTCACAAATATCATAACTAAAACGAAAATTTGCGAATCTGAAACAACTTTTTTCAATTTTGTCAATTTACCAAACCGTGAAAAGATCCCTTTAAAGTCGTATACGCTCCGGTGACACAAAATGTATCTCATTTCACCGAAAATCTTAATCTGCGAACCGTTGCTTCTTCTTGGTTCGCTCTTGACCTACTTTTCCTTATTAAAACCATGATAATAATAACTTAAAAGATATCGTTGCATATCAGTATTGACACGTTTTGAATATGATCATAAATCAACGTTTCGCCAGTTAATTTCATGCCCTTGCGTGAACCTCAAATTTTGTACAAGTTTTATTGCTCGCGCGACACATAATTTATCCTACAAATGAGCTGTCATTGATTTTTAACGGAAGGCAAGATACCATCTCAAACTTTTCGACAGCTAGCCTTTCATGTATAAATATAGTTGTTAACCATCTTATCCATATAATTGTTACAACCATTTCCGCCTTCAATTAAGTTCAAAATTAAATAGTCCTATTTAATGGAATATGTGTTAATTCAAAAGTTACAATAAAAACTACGTAAGAGGGGAAAAAATTGATGTGTACTTAAACAACCAGAAACATTGTGAAAAACTAGCTCTACATTTTGGACGGTTCCTTTTTTAAAACAGTTTTTAGATGCAAACGCTTAATTTCTCTTGATATTCATTTCAGCAGCGGATTTGCATGTGTACATTACTGAAAGCATTGTGTTTGAAGACCATTACATCGTTAAGGTGGTATTGTTGTATTTATTGAACGCTATTTTATTGCCTTGTTAGTATTAGTATTCGGACTCGTCGCGTGGATTGTCAAAATATGGTTTTAAATACAAGAATTGACTCGTATTTACATTGTACAACAAACCCTTAACGACATCATTTAGAGTGTCATAAATAAAAGCCCTCAACACACGAGAACTCTTACATTAGGATTGAGTGTCATAAAGACACACGTTTCAATTATGATTACTATAAATAGATTTTGACAGTTGAATGCCACTCTAAATTTGATTAGTGATTCTTAAGCGTCAAATATGTAAACATGATGTTATCGACATGAATTTGAATTGGAAAGGATACTTTTTACGGGGAGGTCAGTAACTTTTCTTTTTTATTTAGGACTTCCTACGAATTTAAGAATATGTTGTGAATCGCTTGTATTTTAATTACGCTTTCGTGTATTAGAATAAATAATCACTGTCGCCTGGTCTTTGGATTTTTAATGAGCCCCCCACGGGTACAACCAGGCTTTATACATGTACGTAAAGCGTCGTCCCACAATAGCCTTAGCAGTTGGCACAGGCTAATTTTGCAAGACACTATACGCACATGCCTAAAACGTAGTTTTTCCTAGAACGGGGCTCAAATAAAAATTTCCTGCGATGCAAACATTTTATGGAACGACCTTAGTTTAAGTAAGTGAAACATTGAAATTGAAACTGCTGTAATAGCTTAAAATGTCCATGCATCAACACTTCTTCGCAAGTAATTTTGCACGTAACAGAAATAAAATTGATTGTGACTGTCTGAAGTATTGCAGCATTCAATTATACGTTCCATTTTTTAATTTCGACCGTTTTGTGGGATTTATTTTTTTTTATCTTTCGAGGTACATTCCACGAGCAGAGTCGTGTAGATTTACAGACCGTTTTCATATTAAAATTAAATTCTAATTTCAGTGAAAATGACACCAACAAAAACGGCAACCCATAACTATTCGCGCAGACACACGACGCATATGGTTTCTGCCAACCCCATTATTTCCGTTACAACATGAGCCGTTATACGAAGTATTTTATGTAACGAATGCATACAATAATGCAGGTATGCAGTCAAGAAGTCATACATCTTTAAACTCAAATTGTATTAACTCCAAACTAATTTAGTAAATATTCTTAAAGCATTAGTTTAACCTTTTGTCTTTTTTATTATTGAACACGTTCGACTAAAGCGTGTTTTTATTTTGAATGCATTTAACAAGAACGTCTTTGGAAATCGCATCAATGAACAAGTAACTGATTAGAATGTCCATATTTTTTATAACGCGGATATGTATAACATAAATTGGTGATAAACGTAACATTAAGCCAGTTTTAAAATATGCGTAACATTGTATTTTTATCTGTAAGTGGTATGCAAACAAAAACGCAGCTTTTGCAATAACTCGGTGTTACCATCACAAAGTAAAACACTTTGGGCGAAGCATACGTACTTGTATATATGAATTTGGAAGATTTAAGGCAACATAATACAGCGAAAAGAGAATACCGCACCACAATGGATTCTCCGATGTGAACGAAGCGTACTCTGTTTGAAATAAGAACTTGCCATCATGTTGAAGGACACGCAATATTCTAATCGCCAGTTGAGCACAGTCTTAAGGGAAAATGAAATTTAGCCTTTTCACCTTGCTTCATTGAATGTGATCACATCTCTCGAGTCGCGCGCTTAGTTTCAACCTAGTATGCTTTAAGACGCAGTCAGGCTGAACAGATATGCATACTTGCAACATGATCTTCAGGTAATATGTTAAAACTTATAATGTTCCAATTTCGAATGTGCTTCATTATACCAGTATTGCTTGAATTAATATATTATTATGTCTCATATAGTTTTCTTTTACCAATTTTAATTAGAATTGTGTTTGTTCACATATCGGTTCTTGAATTATGAATATATAATTTGTATATAACATCAACAGAGTTTCTTACATTCTTCAATGATGTTGAATAATCATACATTACGCACGTATGGAATAGTTAGTTTTAACCTATTTATTTTAGCTCGATTGCATCGAAAGCTTAAGGCTTAAAGCTCGGGTCCGTTTCCTGGGCCTAGAACCAGTACTTGGTGTCTTTGGGGGAGATATAATGAACGCTCCCACGGTGGGGATCGAACCCGTGACCTCCTGGTCGCTAGGCGGACACCATATCCATTACACCACGGCGACCTGTAAAACTATGGAATTAGTTGATGGGAAGATCAATAAATTATCAATTATGCTAAGCACGATTGCCACCTCACAATTTGTTTTGTAAAACGACATTTTACGAATTAGAGTGTTCGTGAATTTTGTGATTGTACCTTATCCTTTATGTTGAGTGTTACAGTTTAAATCTTAATTCCCACATCCCAGACCATCATTATAAACTGAGACGCAGTGTGTGTTTTAGTAACAAGATTTACACCGGTTTGCTGTGATATTGAAATCGCAAACAACTTGCCACCGCAAAAATCTCAAAATCAGCGAATCGTGCTATCTTCGCTCAATAAAACAACCATTGTGCGTGCGGCCTGAAGGGCTGTTAAATTTATGCATAATGGACATAAATATTTCGTTCAATTAACATTCTTTTACAAATACTTGCGCGACTCTTAAGTTCGCCTCTTGTTGAAACGATTGTCACGCACTAAAGTCTAATTTTTGGGGAGCATAAGAAGTTATGCGATATCAGGGAACGCGTTGAACGCGTTTCATTCGCCGGAGTTGTTTTTTTTAAAACCCATTTATGCCTAGTGGACTCTCCCATCCTTCTAAATTGGATCAATTTATTTCCAAAATTAGGGATGTCTAGTATATTTATTTCTATATTTTAAATATTTCTAACAGAATTTCCTGCGGCGTCTCATCTGGGTCTACGCTGTTTGCCAAGCCCTTTTTTCTAGACGCTAGGCATAAATGGGTTAACTTCTTCTAAAATGATTCCAATTAACACAGAAACCGTGCAATATAAATTTCTGTTACACCGTTTAACAAGTTTTATAGTTAAAACAACAACATATATTTTAAAGTTTGCTGTCCGACATTTTTCACTATACTTACTTCAAGTCGGTTTTGTTTAACTATAAATTTGAATTAACGACATCAAAATATACTGTATAAAAAACCCGTATAAGAAAAGGCAGTTCCATAATTTTAAAGATATTATTGATGGTTTTCGAAACACCACACGTTAATTTGGTTTTATATTATCGATCTAATCAAATAAAATAATTATTTAAGTAACAACTGTATAGGATAATGTAATATTATAGTATTTTCTTCTAGTATTGCTATCACTGGGGAAATATGTTGTGTATAACATATGCTTAAAATGATAATCATCATGTTCAAATAACTTTTTAAGTATTGCACTTTAATTTTTCAGCTTCACTTTTAACCATAGCATGAAAGGCTTACACCATGTTCATAAATACCGTTTGACAAATGCAGCAACTGACAGTTCGAATATGAGCGAGCGCACTTAAATAAGTGCTATCGATACCCAATATTCAATGTTTGTGGGTCCGATATAAAAGTGGCTAAAACGCAGTCAGAGTCAAATTTGCCGTTTAAGCGATTGTTGACCGCAAAGCACAACTCTATTAACACGATTAACAACCTTAAACTGAAATACGAAATCTAAAATTCTCAATAAAAACGCTTCATAAGACACTGATGTTGTAATTTGCAATTTAAATATGCACCTATAATCACCTGTTGGCTTTGTAGAATTAGTGCAGTTTTCTGACAGAGGACATTAAGAAGAGTTTAAAACAGCGATACACAAACGAAATGTTCTCCTATATCCCACTTGTCATCTGCCAAATTTAAACACACGTTTGGGTTCGGTTTAAACGCTTAAAATGTATTTCATCTTAAATTGTTTATTTAGAAATAAAGGTTCCGCGATATCAAACGTATTTACGTTAAGTAAATAACGTTTGTTCATCTAAAGGATGTAAATGTCATATTCCTTAATAAGCTTGTTATGTAGTATTAACGGATTCAGGTATTAAGCATTAAAATTGTGTGTTATTAACTTCTTTTCATTTAAGCAAAAACTCATAATAAAACTATGCAGACACGATGTTTTGCACATATAAATGTTTTTATATTTTATGAAACATACGTTAAAGGGATCGACTAGTCAAAGTTAAACCATCGTACGTTCATTGCACGTTATGTTTATAACAGTTATGTTTAATGAAAATCACATTTGTAAATTGCTACTATAAGAATTGTAATTGTTTAATTGTTTCCAAATTGCCCCTTAACATGTAGTTCTGTAAGCATTTTGCTTGAAGCTATAACATAACGTGAGCCATTATTTGCTTATAGTTGTAAATGCTTTTATGTCGTATATTTTCAATCTTGAAAATAATGCTTTGACAGCTATATAATACAAGAATGATAAAAAACAAGAACTTAAGTAAAACACATTTTCGTTCAGCGTACTAAATCGAAAGAACTTCGCCATACTTTTTATAGCTCTATATATTATAACACACATTCCTATATTTTTGACTATCGTATCCTCATAAATTTATTTAAAAAAATTAAATGCGCAAATTAATTGTAGTATACACTCACCAGTTTGGTATAATCCGATATCTAACAAGTAATAAATCCAAACATATGAACTCTTTTTAAACTGCAAACTATCTTATCCGTTCACAAAAACATTAAGATCGAAGTGCACCAAACTTTTGAAGAAGAATTAATTTAATTATTTTGACCTTGTTCGTGACCGTTCTGTTTTAATTTTAATTCCACTGAAATTGAAAGAAAAAACTTTAAACGTACACAACGTTACTCCGATATGCACGACTACCAAATTGAAACTGTAAAATACCGTAGATGACAGAGTGTATTTGGTAGGGCTCGATGTAAACAGAAATTGTACGGTAGGAGTTTAATTTTAGTTTAACTTTAATAGTGCTTATTCACTTAATGTGTTATACTCATATATTTTATCTTAGTTGATAAACTATACAACCGTGTGCATTCGGTCAGTTATACTTTGATACAAACCACATTTAATACATTTAAATAGCTTAAAGGCAACTTACGCAAGTATTCATGAATAAGATATGTCTTCATTTTGTGAAGTGTTTTCGTGCGAATATCCGCAATGTTCTAGACGGACAAATACAAATAATGAACACATTTCGAGTGTAACTAATGATACATACTTGACATAAATTACTGTTAAGTTGTTTACGCTTCCTTTCAATGAAAGGAAGTTCGCTTTTGTTTACAAATACATATTTAACACAAGTATTACTGCTTACACTTAAACATGAATGTGTTTGGAGTGTCCGCTTGACGTCAAATGATAGAAATTATAAACTCAAATGACGACAAATAAGCTGGAAAATGCAAAACTATTCTCCTTTTTAGTTGTTAAGTTAGTAGTTATTTACAACTTATAACGCTTATTTTTAATGATACAACTCAAGTATATGAATTGTTATTTTAACAAGAAAATAGCATTCTTAATAGAGTTTTCCATTAAAATTGAGTACCCAGTTATATTATCAAAGTAAAAAGGGACTAAGAACTAAAACGGGCGTTTTTTGCCATGTTTTGAATTTATATTTTGGGGGAAAAGGTGTCGGCGGCAAGATTGTTAGTAAACGGTGAAATCGCCGGCTGCCGTTGCTTCCGGAGAACACTAAATGATTGATTCGATAATTACGTTCAACAATATATGTCACGGACATAATAAGAATAAAATGATTGACTTATTAAGAATTCGCATCACTTTCAGGGTTGCAAATATGAACTATTATCGTCCTTAGGCAAATATTTAATTCGTAAATAAAACACAGATATATGTTCAGATGAAAAATAAATTTGCTTATGCATGATAGGGTCAGTGTTCATGTTTGTTTTAAACCAAAGCAAACCATCTTATTCAGGCTGAGCACTATATTGCACGTGCGTGGCGACATTTATTTGGTTACAGTTGACATTGCGCAGATTGATATCCACACATATTGAACAATAACGTTGTAAAGTTTAACATTATTAAAGTATTTTCTGTAGACATGTGAATGTGCCATGATAATGGTCGACACAAACATGATATGTTTAAGTGCTAGTTAAAAAAGGTTATTTAAAACAAATGAAATACTCTAACAACTAGATGAAAAAAAAGAAAAAACGAGTGATAAACGTCGTATGTTGGAAACTTTCGATAATTGAACGTAACGTCATAATACGTTTCTTTATAAAAACATTTCAAACACGAGGACTCTTTTTAAGTTTGTTTCAACAAACTATAACCTATGCAATAAAATGAAGATTAATTTAGATTATCTACTTTATGGAACACAACAAAACTGCAAACCACGTGTGTCTTCTCGGACTTGACGAAATGACACACTTTAATAAAGTATAAACGTATACAGTTAAACGTTGAATAAACAGTTATATTACGTTTATAAACTAAAGATTAACTAGACTGCACCGAAACATTCTTCACATTTTCAGCACGGTCTAACCATCGACATGCCAATTATCGGGTATATAAATCGTTTCTCACATATATCAAAATTTGATAATCAATCGTTCACATTTGTATGTAGAAAATTTCGGCTTATGTACCAACACGGCAGTTTATTTACAAGTTATCAATCCGCCCTGAATAGATGCAATCATTTCGCATAAACTTGATCCAAATTTAAATTCCCATTTCAAAGCATCCTTTTATGCCAGTAAACGTGACTGGAATAAATTTGCAACGTGTTTTTACTAGGCCGTTTGGTAAAAGGCTCTGAATTCTTGACATAACTTTCATTTCAAACATCAAATTGCTTAATAGGGGTCGCATGTACTTGCATAATGGTAATTTATATTATTTATTTATTTATTTATATAAATAATCATGGATGAAAAATAAAAATAAAGCGCAGATTAGGATCTTATCCTTATTTAAAAGACAATTTGATGAAGATTGTTCAGTATGATCATATTTTTGGATTGAATGCAAACAAACGAACCTATTTTCGTAAGTTCTCGTGTTTCGAAAATCGGGTTTATATAAATCGGTGTTGGTCAGTTATGGTCAATCGCAAGTCGAATGAGCATAAAGCTGCAATTAATTGTGGTGGATTGCAAGCTGAATGCGAAGTAATTTACCATTTTGTGTAATATTCTACTTTTCAATTGATTTGACAAGACACGTGAAACATATAGAACAATCAACAGTTGGTTAATGAGTTAAACATACGCGTCGATGAAAATGTTTGCACACATAAAACGAATCATTTACACAGGAATAATTCCGATTCGTTATAATATACAGAAATATGAATTTGAATTAGTTTCCAGAAAATTCACCGCATCACAAACAAGCAATGGAGTATAAGATCGCTTGATTTTTATATCTTCATCTGTATATGATTGTCTAAGTGATAGGCACTTGGCAAAAGGCCAGGGCAACCACATCGGGTTTGTCAATAAAAAGTCTTTTCATTATCTTAACAATAGCGATATATTTATTTTCTGTTTTATATTTACCAAAATGTTAATATGTGCTTTCTCAATACCCACATGTTGTTTGCTCCCGTTAAGTAATTGTGATTGTGGAAATTTGTTTGTTAAATTTAAATCGACGTTCATAAAATTGTCGAACTCATTCATTTATTTATCATACATTTGTTCGTCTGAACGCGAAGTATATCCTCTGTATATTTATTACAATTAAATTTCAAGTGTTGTTTTATTAATTAATTGCATTTTAAGAGCGATTCATTGATTGATTTACTTCCGTTATAATTATATGGATACAGCGTATTTATTTCAATAAATTACTCAAAGTTGTTAAATGCAATTATTGGTACAAATGAGCTTTTTGTGATTTGAAATGTTTACCTTTCACTCGATTGCAGTTAAGTCTGTTTTCGATTTATCCTAACGAAATCATCACATGAAGTGAGAGAACACTCGTGCGTTCCTGAATGATAAAGAATGCACTCCCTGTCGTGAATATTTATAAGATGCAAAACCCATCCTGATATCATCCAATGAATTGTCGCCTGCATGTGATTACGTCATGATATCATCCAATGAATTGTCGCCTGCATGTGATAACGTCATGAGTCCCACTTTCTGGGAATTTTTGTGTGTCTTTCATGTAACACTCTACATATTTATTGCTGTAAAATAGCAAATGGCTCGTGAAATAAGGAAGGTTTTTTTAGCGATTAAAATGTATCGATGGACGGTTTCAAGTGATTGTATTACTCAACAGGGAAATATTCTAATTGAGGCAAATTCCTGCACCGAAATGGACCGCACATCCGTATTATCCATCCTGAAATTAAACATTAAACAAAATCATTGATTTGCTTACTGATATTTTACAGTATTAATGTTGCAGTAAAGTTGCCTTTTTTTTGCTTAAAAGCGAGCGCTTTGTATTGCGCGCTTTAACAATAAGCACTTTAATATAACACCGTGTTACGATCTCATATAGTTTGTGATAACATAATAGTGCCCTTCGTTGTCAATTGAATGCATTCAATATAATCGAACGTATTAGTATCTCTTAATAAATTCATTGGTTAATGCATGTGAAAACCAGTACAGCCTTTACGTCGCCTACACAATGTTCCAATCCATTAAGGCCACTTCTAATTGTCCTCGTACACGTTTTGACTGTATTATGTTTTTGTTTTATTTGTTATTTCTTATGACTATTGTTTGGTCGTCTGTTTTTATCTCTTATTGGAATACCTCTTTCATGAAATGTTTGGGTTTTGATAAATTGAAAATTGAACGGAACAGCAAAACTGGAAGTACAACATCTATGGGTCATACTAACGAATTTGATGAGGTCATATTCGGGATAAATAATAAATGACGCATTACATACTTTAAATATAATCAAAACGACGCTCTCGAATCAAACGTGTTTGTAGAGCAAAGCCAAAACATGACCTTAAGAACGTAAACTGTGTCAGCAAGACCAAGTTTGATGAAACAACTTGACCCTTTAGATAAGACTTTATGAATGTCCACCAAATGGGAATGTTTGCTCATACAGTACTTGTAGTCATCAAACCTTTCGAAAAAGGTATATCACTAAACGCCTGTACTGTCAGAGTTGATTTTGGTTAATTTCTTATCTAGTGACAAGTGTAAAATTAAACACTTTACGTGAGGCATTCACCCCGTTCTCAGAGGTCATTTACACCACGGCGTATATCAAAGGCATGTCATCATTTTATTTGCTTTGGTCAGACATTTAAAGCAGAGTAATGTTTAATAATGTGTATCTTTTAAAGCCATTTGTAGAATAGAATGCAAAGCTGCATCGCAATAATACCATATTGGAAACCAATGATTATAATAACAATTAACAATGCTGTCTTATCCATACTATCCTCCTTAAGCATTTTTTTATCGGGTACAAACACCATGCGAAGATGCATCCTGACTTGTTTAAAAAGTATATTTATTACTTGCACACCATTAAAATACAATGCTATAGGTCAGGACGATTGATTAAGTGTGTTCATTATCAAACATCATATTTATTGGTTGAAACATCGCCGATAGTGGAAAGTGTAAATGAACGGTTTAAAATATTGACCAGTTAATGTTTGTCAACCACGTATAATTAACTAAGCCTGGGTTAGTAATTTAAGTTTTGTGCGCCAGGAATAAACTTATCACATTACACATAATTCAAACAACATGCAATTTCACTGCATGTTTTATTAAGTGCGTGCATTACTCTCGATCAGATTAATCGGTTAAAACAAGAACGATAATGGATGGTGAGTAGTAAGTTAAAACGATTTTCAATTTTTTAACAGTGCATGTTTGTCAATCAAGTTTATTTGATCCGGCGTTGGTGTGTAATTGATTATTGTACATAGTTTAATCTGGCATTACATACTCACAATACTAACAATTAAAACTAAATGTTTTGGTCTGCATTCTTTAGGAAGTGCATACATAATCAACCATCCGATATGTCAGTTTATGCAAGAACGATTAATGGTAAGTTGTAAAACGGTTTAGACTAAAGATGTTTGTCAACCAAGAATAGTTTGCCGAGCGTCAGGGCTCAACATTAACAGTTGTCCTATTGCCCCTGGCAAGTAAAAAATGGGTCCGGGCAAAATATGTTTAGCTATTATATATAAAACATATATAGTGGAGCTATCCTACTCACCCCGGCGTCGGCGTTAGCTTCTACGTTAGCGTTAACGTGCAAATGTTAAAGTTTTCGTACTACCCCATTTATTTTCATTGTCCCTTGACATATTGCTTTTATATTTTGCATACTTGTTTACCAACATGACCCCAACCTATAAACAAGAGCAGACAAATCTATCAAGCATTGTGTCTTAATTATTGCCCCTCTATTCTTAGTATGCATATTATTGATAAATCTATAATAAAGTTTGCGTACTACCCCAAATATTTCCTATATCCTGTTGACATATTGCTTTTATATGTTGCATACTTGTTAACCAACATGGCCCCAACCTGTAAACACGAGCAGACAAAATGTATCAAGCATTTTGGCATAATTATGGCCCCTTTTACACTAAGATAATTGAACATTTTGCTTAAATTGCCATAACTTCTTTATTTATGTTCACATTTTATTATTACTTTGACAAAACAACACTTACCTGAATACCACAATGGATTCCACCTAGACAATACCCCACGCCCCGACCCAGGAAATCTCCCCCTCAACCCCCCAAGCCTCCATCCCCCTCCAATTTTTTTTAAACATCTAAACAATTACCCCACGTCCCACATTATACCCCCTTCACCCCCAACCAACCAACCTCCCCCGACCAATTTTTTTTTAAACATCATCTAATAAATTACCACACCCCACATTATACCCCCTCTCACCCCTCCTACCCCCCTACCCCCCCAAAAAAATTTGTTTTTCTTCCTTTTTTATTTTTGAAAGATCGTCTAATAAATTATTGAATATGAACAAATTCCCCATTATGCACTGGCAAGTGCAAAAAAAGAACAAAGAGCATTAAATTTAGACATTAATTAGACTTTAAGTGCGGTTATCATTTTGTATAATGTGCAAAAATAAAAAAGTGTTGTGGTGTATCATTTTGATCTTTATTACAAAATATTATGTTTACAGTACTTGCCCCGCAGAGCAAGTTGGATTTTAGGTTAATGTTGAGCCCTGTCAAAGCGTGTGTTTGGAATTAAATTATTGTACATGATCTCATCTGATCAATAAACTAATATTCCTGGACGATTTACCGTTAACAAGCAGAAATGGAAGGCAAAAAAAAACAGGTTCACCTTATTGTCAAAATAATGTATTCGGAACTCAACTAAATCCTATGTACTTATACAATTTAGTGTCATATTCTCTTGTCATATATATTAGCATAGTGAAAAAGATGTTAGTTCAATTGTATTTAATAACAATACATAACCTCATATATTTAGGTTGTTTTTCTTTGCACCTCATGTTAATAAGCAAAACAGAAACCGTGTTTTCACATAGTACCGAATAACAAGTGTTGTGTGACAAGAAAAAAATGTTGAATCGTTCCTTTGTTTAGCAATTGTGTGTATTATAAAAAAATCAACGGCAACAGTCTTCTCTTTTTTCTATTCTAAGTGAGAAACGATTTCGTGACATATTCAGCAATAATTTTTAACATCGGGCCAATAGTATGATGTTATGTTAATTTATTGGGCATATATTAACTTTAAATAACCCTTTTAAAACGTGTTGTCTAGAGACAGCAAACTGCGACTGTTAATTATATCAAACAACTCGTTCCTGAAAATGTGGTTTATTTAATTATTTGTTACATTTAGAGATGAAATAACCATACATATTTGAAATAGGTTAGAATTTGTAAATGTCGATTTTTCTTAATAAAACCTTATACTATTTTATATATTGAAATTAACAGACAAATAGTATAATAATTTTAATTCAATGTTCATCACATTGTTTATTATTGAAAGGTAAGGCAATTGTAACTTGTACTTTGAATCTTAAGAAAGCGAACAATATGTATGCTGGTATTGTGAATTGAATCAGTCAAAGAAATGAATACATATTTGTCTTAAGTGCACAATCACATTTAAAAGTGAAGGTAATTGTGAATTATTCTTAATAATTTTCGGAGGAGAGGTGAGTGCAAGATGCTAGCGTTTGCATTGCAAAACAACAACCAGATTCGAGTATTGTTTATGGGAATCATATTAAACTAATCATTAAAAGCAAAACTTAACATTAGTAGTCAAAACTACTAAAAAGCCATATATAACGTGAGTTATTCATAAAATCCGTTTTAATCTATATTTATTTTTAAAACATTTATATTTACGTTTTATTGTATATATTATAATTTATTTTTACAAACTTTTAATATGTTCGATTAATGTATAAGGTATCTCATTTTCTATTATTCAAAGGATTCAATGAGACGCTTTATGCGATTTAAATACAAGTGACGATATTAAAGTGATAGTATGGGCATCTAACAGTTTATAGGTGTCTATCGCAACCGTTGTTTATTTTTGGTGTTTTCACTTCATATACACTTATGTTTGTTAATGCAGCATCAACATACTAAAACAATATCCCGGAAAGAGAAAAATAATGCATTTGAATATAAACCGTTCTTTCGTTTGACAACTGATCATGCATGTACGATGTGTGCCTAAATTTAGTTTTAGTGCAGATTCGTACATACGACACAAAGACACAATTGATTTTTACTGATCATTTCGGCTTACAGGACTGGGAGGGTCACATAAGAATTCGAATATAAAAAAATATAAACAAAATAGTAGCAAGATGAGTTGCAGATAATTGGTCAGTAACCACATTTTTACTAACTCTTTTGACCTGTTTATTCTTTTCGGCTCAATTCAACAGTGAAACATGCCCATAATATCACTTTAATGCAGCTATTGATATGGACATGATGGCGTTTGATTGGTTTTCAAATTCATATGAGTCGCCAAAACTGTACAAGCAGCTGATAACATTCTGGAATTTATGGAATTGACATCGAATCACAGATATAGAGAATAATAGGCTGGTGACGGGAATGGAGAATGGTTATCTGGCAAGTCGGAGGAACTTATCGGACGTGCCATGATAACCATTCTCCATCCACGTCACCAACTTATTATTCTATATATCATGTCACATTTACAAGATTTGTTGAAATGTTTCTAAAAGATCTAGTTTTCGAGTATTTTGGGAAACACCACGCGCGAACAAAAACATTGTGACGTCACGTCATGCAAAGCGCTAAGGCTAGCTTCCATCGTGTTAATCGACACAGAAATCGAGTTACTCGTTATAAATGCAAAACATAAAGACGAAATTATGCTGTCTAAATAATACTACTTAAACAAACGGTACTTTACATGTACTTGGTATTTTATTAATAGAAAAAAAGTATATTTTATTAAAAGTACATAGTAAAGGCATGCGCAGAGAGCGACTGACGGATATTCGAGGTCACGTGGTCTACTAGCCTAATATCTTTTGGGTTATTAGGTAACCTGGTTATCAGGCTGATTTAAAGGCATGTGACAGGATAAATATATTTAATTTCAAATCCATTTTGCAGGGAAACTGATGTGCGTGCACCGATACAATTGAATGCCACACAATCGCATTTTTTGCAATGATCAACAGAATCAGTTGGCAATTTTAAATGAATGATTTCGATTGCCTTACAATTCTTTACAACTCGCTTGAAAAGCTATAACTTATTCCTTCTCCATTCAACGATATCTTGTAAGTCGTTGTTCACACAAGCAGAACTTCGTTTCCAGGCTAACCAAAAAACGCTAATCATTTAGACCCTTTTATAGTTCACACACAACGGGAAGCAGATCATTGATACCGTAAATATTGCAATTGCATTCCATTATTAACTTGTCTATCATGCACCGTCAAACTTGATTGGAACATTTTCATTCGAAATTGTTTTTTCTCAAAGTACGTGGTAGTAAAACAGGTGCAAAAACTACAACTATTGTACATAACAACTACCCCTACAATCTAATGTAATATCTTGAACTGCACGATACATAATATATATATATATATATATATATATATATATATATATATATATATATATATATATATATATTATTATATTTATATATATATATATATATATATATATATATATATGTTTATTTATATATATCTATATATTATGATATAGGAATTGAAATGACTGATACATGTGAGCATTTGTTCCTATAAGAACCAAACAAGGATTATTTTCGATACGTATAAGGGAAATATGTTTAATGTTTGGTCCAATTATGACTAGCTTCGAACAACTGAGTCTACTGCCATATTGTGAAGGTCTTAACCCTTTGCATGCTGGGAAATTTGTCGTCTGCTAAAATGTCGTCTGCTGAATTTTTCAAATTAGCATTTTCTTCGATTTTTTTCAAAGAATACTATCAGAATAGCAAACAGTTTGGGTCCTGATGAGACGCCACGTTCTGGATCCAGACTGTTTGCAAAGTTCTTCAAAATTCCGTTCCAGTGAAAACAACAAGAATATGCTCCATTAGTTAAATAAAATCAAACGATAATATTTATGTACACAACTTTAGACGTTTGCGCTCTTCATCAAAAACTATTAATAATTTTAAAGGTTTTGGGATTCGATACATACGCCGACGACCAATTAAAAATACAAGTTCTGGAGAAAAGTCGGATGAATGATTTTGCTTTCTGTCCTGTTCATGCTGTAACAGAGTAACCAGACTATACTCAGCGTTTGATGTTTCATTCACGACCATCCGGACGAAAAATGCGTGCTTTACAAATGAATTTAGCAGCGTAATTATTTGGTGAACAAGGTTATTATTAAGACCTTTGAACTTAAATATGGATGGACACAAATAAATACAAACACACCGAAAGAATGCTCGAAATTCGTTTAGCACCTTTCTTTGTTCTATTTAGTATTGCAATTACATTGAAATAAAAGCTATATGATAGTCACTAGATTCATTACCAGCAGTTACGTCGTTTAATAATAACAAAAGTTTGTTTTTTGTTTTGATTACTATTCAGCAAGCAACGCATACAAAACGATCAACTTCTTATGTAATGTGTCACTGATATAAACTTGAAAATTCTTAAAGTTATCATTATATATGTATTTTAAGACAATACAACAGATACAATTAGTAAAAAAGAACATTATTTCGAATTTTCACAGAGTGCAAGCATATGAAAAATATATTTTGAATATCTTTTAAAATTTCACCTTGTGCATAAATGACATAACAGTATTATTTCAGTCATATTTTCACCAAAATGGGACTAAATTGGGGAGTTTCTTTGCTGCCAATAAAACCAAAATGCGTGTAAACAGATATAATTGTTGACATGAGGGAATTAGCTTTTTTGGTTTAAAATACCTTACACTGCATATCAACCGCCCGTATCACTTAAGCCGGGACTTCCCAAAGGTGTCATTTGCATGCTTATGAAAATACCAACAATGTTTCTACTTGTTACAATTCACATTTTTTTTACGTAGAGATGACCTTTTAAAAATCCCTGGCCGACGATATCAGTAGGAATTTTTTAATCGTGATTTTCGGACAAAAGTTAAACCTCGCTTAGAACTTTGTTACAAATTGCAACGAAAAACTGATTACTTGTTGATCTATATATGGCTAAAATATATGAAACACCATGTTTATGTGTTGGGATACAACGCAAAGAGAATGGAAATTAAACCGTTTACCTAAACATAAGCATTCAATTAAACACTTGAGACATCAAATGAGTACTTAAGTTCAGAAAAATCTACGTTTAAGGGTCCCAAATACCGGACTAAAACAGTGCATCAATACACGCAACAAATGCTTGAAATTCCCTTTGATATCAATAATAAATTGATTTAACAAGTTAATCGTGCTTTGAATTTAAAACAGATGTTCAGCAAAACTCTGTCGTTGTTGACCAAATTTATGCTTTTTGGATATACATTGACACAATAAACATAAAGAGCATGTCACGTCTAAGCATCTCGGCAAACAAGTGATACATGTGAGTTAAATGTGAAAGCATATATTTTGTAAGCACTCATCGTAGATTGTAAAAATTCGGGGTATTTCTCTGCAATCTTGCATTTAACATCCGATGCCGTGCTATGTGAGATGGAATCATGACGTTTAGATGGACAACACCTTTACTTCATTCCTTGGGGCTTTTTATACGCAGCTTGCATACTATTGAGTTACTAATGATATGTTAAACTGAACATTAACATTTGGTCATATTGCTCTCAAATCACCATATTAGGCAACTTAATGCAACTTGAGCATCATTTATACAACATGGTGGTTGTGTTATATACACAGACACATAGCCAAGCGACGTTTAACATTAGTTTAGCTCTTACATTGGATACGTTATCAAATGTGAATTAAAAAATCGAAAGGAAATAACAAATATATACAACAATAAACTTAACCCATTTATGTCTAGCGTCTAGAAAAAAGGCCTTGGGAAACAGCGTAGACCCAGATGAGACGTCTCATCAGGGTCTGCGCTGTTTGCTTAAAGGAATTTCTGTAAGAAATATTCTTAATATATAAATAAGTATACTAGACATCCCTAATTTTGGAAATAAATTGATCCAGTTTTGAAGGATGGGAGAGTCCACTAGGCAATAATGGGTTAATAAGCGTCAGACGATGTAATCGTCAAGAGTTATCGATCACATTGAAGATCGGGGCGGGCAATGGAGGTGGTGTCAAGAGTGCAATTAAACGCATACTTGATGTTGATTCGACCTTGATTTATTAGCTTACTACTGTTTAAAAAATAACATTCTCCCTCAATCGTATACCGGTTTCAATCCGTCAAAGCAATACGACGTATCATACCAATTAACAATTGTTTACGGTTGGTTGATTTCTTGTATACATTCCGCAGTTAGAGATTGCGACGATAAAATGAAACTGCATAGTCATTGTCACTCATCTATTCAAATTAAACACTTGAAATTGTGAACACTTACAATTTAAAGCAGCAGATGAAATGTCTAGCCATGATGACGAACATCTGATAACTTTATAATGGTTTTAATTATTTGAACAATATGGTAAAAAAACACATGTAAGCTTAAGATGATTCTAACCCTTTGCATGCTGGGAAATTTGTCGTCTGCTAAAATGTCTTCTGCTGAATTTCTAAAATTAGCATTTTCTTTGATTTTTTTTCAAAGAATACTATCAGAATAGCAAACAGTTTGGATCCAGATGAGACGCCACGTTCTGTGGCGTCTCATCTGGATCCAAACTGTTTGCAAAGGCCTTTAAAATTCAGCTCCAGCGCTTTAAGGGTTAATACCATAATTAAAGTGTCGTACTCACCGATGAATTGAATACTGAAGTGGTAACTGTAAAGTTTGTTTATCAGGTTTTGTTAATTTCGATTATTACATTATCGCATGCAATGCTAGTATTAAACAACAACAGGTATTTGCAAAAGATTAATGCGTTTAACCATATTTAAATACAGTTCATAACTTTGAAAGTACACAACTTTTGCCGACATTGTTCACTCGTTAACCCCCCGTTCACACGAAAAAAAAAGGTTCGAGACCGACGGAGTCTTAATCGAGCACTTTGGAAAATTATGGCCTTCATTTCGACCGTTCTACGATGCCCCTACGTCAAACGCTAACTGCGTTTACTGCCGCGACATTCAAGATCATACTACGACGCTACTCAGAGCTTTTACTGCGCTTTTACTACGATCATGAAGATCTCTCCACGATGCTTCCGCGCTGCCTGTACGATTACGGCGCTTCTACTACGCTCTTTTTACGACTCTACACCGATTCTTGTTGGCCACGATCCTGTTACGCTCATTTTGAGCATGTTCAAAATAAGCGTGGCGAGAGCGTAGAGCTCTCCGATCATGAAGACTCTACCGCGATCATACTGCGATTATGAATACTCTACTACGTTTCTCCTGCGATTTGTCACGATCGGCCACGTTTTCGGCCACACTTAGATCGTAGTAGAAGCGGCGTCTATGTGTGAACGGGGGGTAATCTTAATACATTGTATATTGTGAATGTAATAAATGCAATTCAATCATTTCTTTAATAGTATAACAATCAACTTCAAGATCGCAGATTTTTCCACAGCGGTGTATTTTTCGTTCCTTCACCATTACATATTTCTTAACTGTTCCTTTAAACGGTTAGTGCATTCGAAATTAACAAAGTTAATCCGAAGTATATTATAGCACAAACTAAATGGAGTCGTCATTGCCTTCTTCGGGTATATGCGTATCACCTTAAAGCAGGTCACGCAAAGGATGCCTAACACCTCGTGATAAAAAAGTAATATATTTGATGTATTTGAGGTATTTAAATACCGCTAAGAGATTGAATTTCAAAAAATGCTTGTATACATTTGCGCTTTTAAAAATATATATGAAAATCAACAGATGTATGGGGTAATGTGTCAATAATACGTTTCAAATTATCATTTCATTTCATCACACGTACAAGTAAAAAAGGATGCTTGCTCATTCGCGCCATATGCGAAGATCGGCTGATGGGTGATATGATCTCTAAAACAGCATTTATTAAATGGACTAGTTGAAATATAATTTTGTTTTTTGATTTTAAAGTCACTAAATGTTTTCACCATGGAATAGTCTTAAATAATCGTAAAAAATAAGAAAAAAAGATTAATACAAATTATTGCTTTCCCTGGAATTTAAATTCGGCCCCTTTGGAAGCAAAATTGTGTGTGATTTGATTAAGCAGATCAATATAGCGATTTTTATTAATATCCGTTCAACTTTTATTCAACCGTAAACATCTTTCAATGATACATAATTATAATAATGTGTATACGTATATTCACAATCACGTAACGTTGTTCCACATTTTAACAATATTCGATATGACAGTGACATTTTTAGCATGGACAACGAAGCAATATCTAACAAAATCATCATTATGTTAACACAAATTAAACGCTTAACAAAATGTTAGGATAATGAACATTCAAAAGTTAATCAACACGCAAAATCTTGGCATGGGAAAGTTGTCAAATAACAATATGAAATAAGTGAGAAGAATTAGAATTCAGTTGATGACGAAATACAATGTATAAGGTCTTGACACAGCAAATTTAGTGTCACACGTTGTTTCAATTTTGTAAATGTGTTGATAGTTTATTTCACAGACTGTAACATAACTTTTGACAGTTGCTCTAAAAATGTGTATAGTCAACACAATGTTCAGATACAAGTAAGCGTGTCGAACTAATAGTGTATCTTTAATTGGGTTATACTCAAGTTGACCGAATAATACAACATTATATATGTAGATTTTTACATGGTAAAATGCAATAAAGACATATATTTATTCCGATATTAATTTGTGATATTTAATGAAAATACTACCAATGTCATACTTACAAATCAACTAATGGCATTTTTGCAGGTGTCCAAATATGTTGTACCTTTTGAATATTTTGTTTTATGCACAAACAATGGCTACGACGAAGCGAATGCAATTCTTGTTTAGAATATAATATATTTTTCTTAGTTAAATATAATATTTACCAGTTTAGTTGGTATCGGAAAGTATGTGCATTTCAATAATGATCTACAATTGAAAGTATTTTATATGGAAATCAATTAAAGGAGTGTATCTGAATATATAAAATTGCGGCGAATAGTCTCTTTAATACCCCCTACAATTTTCTAAACTGAACTGTTTAAAGGCTAATGCGTTTTAAATATGATAACTGTAACCTTTCGGGGACATCGCTGCCTTTACTCTTTCATATGCCATCCGATTTAAATAAGTGTATTTTATAATTCATTTACATGTTAGAATATCTACTGAATGACAGGCCAAATCGAAAGATCTTAACGCTTTGAATAAAAAGTTGATATATTTTTCATTTATAGATACCATAAAGAGATTTCATTTCAAAACGATGTTGCTATACGTAAAAGCCTTTCAAAAACGATATCGAAAACCCCAGATGTCGGCAGTGGGGTTTCAATCATTCACAAGTTCATCATTTCATCTGTATCGTATATACGTGCAAATTAAGATCATATCCGATGTAACATATTCCCGCCATTCGCGAAAAAGTTCGGTTGATGGTACTACTGATCTCCGAAATAGTATTCGTAAGATGGTCTTAAATGCATATGACTCGGTAATAAATGTCAGAAAAACGATGTCACGGTGTGAAAGGAAACACCACGGATTTAAAACTTATTTCAACCGAAAATGACAATATGATACCATCGTTTAATTTTTGCATTGTATTATTTAAATGTTTCGTGTAGAACGTGTACCTAGTTTTTTGGTCGCGGAAAGGAATACATTGTTTGTTAAATGAGATTTAACTATTACAAAAATGGTCAATAACATAGTTGAAAAACAAACATTCTGATTAAGAATTAAATATTAGGACGCGTTGTTTTACAAGCCATTTAGTCTTAACGTGTATGCCTGGAATTTGAATTTATCTTTCTCAAAAATCACATTGTTTTCATGTAAACGGACTCGCATATAACTCAAAAGACCATCTTAAATAGGTTTAACAACAAGCCTGAAAAGCCTCCTTAACACGTGTTCGATCGAATACAAATTTAAAGCTAAGGACACCTGTCACAGACTTTACAAGACGTAAAACATTGTACGAATTGTCAAGAAATATTTAATATAATGACTGCTAACTAAACAGACATAGTTCTAAAGAGACAATTATTAACCACTTTAAAACACATTTAGATTACAGATCTTCATTTACTGGCTTTTCAATCGCAGAAACATTTGCAGTGGCTGCTTAGTGTAACGTTTATCCATCATTTGCTTTTTTAACAACACTATTTGAACTTTTCTACGAACCAACAGATATATGTGTTCACATGTATGCAAGAAGGCTAATAAAGCATGCTCAGTATCAACCCAGGTACCCGATACCTTGTGATCAGCGTAATACTAATCGAGCAGCTTAGTGAATTTTAGCGTGAACTTACATAGGGTAAGTAAATTGGAAAAATTAAAGATTTTGCAATAAGAGCATTTACCTTTTATAAACGATATAATAAACTTTTCAATGGCCCTTACTTAAGTTAAATATGTGTCAATAAAAATTGCACATTTAATATTACGAACTTTTGAGATCAATCCGTAAGCAAAAGATTTCATAACAAGTTGTATCTTTTACTTACAATTATAATTAATGTAGGAAAAAATGTTCAGTAGTGTCAATATGTATATTAATTTCTTCATTTGATCTCCAAATAAAGACGTGTATTATAATTATCTATTGATTAAGAGGACCTTAAAATGTTGCATATAAAAAAGAAATCAAAAGTTGTTTTTTTTTATCTTACCTTCGAGAGTTTCCAAATTTTTTAGTCCATTTACTGCGGAAACTGTAACTGTCTTAAATTCACAACTGCGACTATAAATCTTATTAAGTGAAGACAATTTTTAAGGTAAATGTTTTTGTGAAGTATATATTAATATGCGAAATTTTGTTTGCGCATCTATAAAGCCGCCAGCGGGCAAACCCCGCTAATTTACCACAAAATCTTTATTGAATAAATGTAAATATCTTATTTCATAGCTTCATACAAAATGACAATACACGTCAACAAGAAGCATATTATTTACTTTGTCTAGTTTAAACCTATTTATTTTAGCTCGATTGCATAGAAATCCTAAGGCTTATTTTAAACGCTCTTGAGTTCGTTTCCTTGGACTAAAACCAGTACTCAGTGCCAATGGAGGAAATCTAAAGAACGCTCCCACAATGGGGATCGCACCCATGTCCACCCGATCGCTGGGCGGACACCATATCCACTACACTTGTATATTTATATACATAATTCAGAAGTCGACTTTGACTTTTACAGGGATAAACCAACGGTATTACACAACAAATCAAGCTCAAGTGTGTGTGAAAGCGATACACAAACATAATTTCCATTACTAGTGTCAATCACCAAAAGAAGAAAGAGTAAGACATACGTAACAAAACAAACATTGTGTACCCGGAAAAGATATGTTAGATTTACAAACATTATCAAAGCCACATGATACTCAAAATCAACGAATGTTTCGTAAAATATTTCCTAAAATAAAGTTACCCCATACCAATTACAGCAAGGGCAAACATGTCAACGCTTGATGTGCTGTGGTAACATATATACAAAGTGCTCGTTTTTATTGATTTATTTGTGTAACAAAATATTCCACGTGAGTTTCCCGCGACGAGACCCTAATATTAACGAGCAAACTCGAGATTTGCTCCGGGCAGCGTCGGAAACACAATCGTCTCGGTTTTAAGTTACTACGAACACACTTGATCGGAAGGAGCTTACAAAGGTTGAATATATATAACCCTGAGTGATAAACAAAATTGTGTCTGAATATACCACATACGCATAGATATGTTTTAACAGTCAATGCATTTGATTGAATTCAAACACATGTAAAGCTAAATAAACAAATTTGAAATATATCATGGATATTTTGTTTGTTTCCTTGATTGGTGAAATTCACACTTACACGCGTGGATGCAAATAATAGACTTTCATTTTTGTGAACACAAAACTGTATACGATTAGACGTCATTATCGAGTTAGTGTAAATCAACTATAATTACATTAACTTATGTTTTCATGGTGTGTATTGAAAACAGGTTTGTTAAAACGGTTTATGATAAACATGTGAAACAGGCGTGAGTCCAAAGTTGAGGCATGTAGTGCACGACAGAACAGACACAATAACGTCGTTTTCTCAGCAAAGTGTCAAACGAAACCAGGCATTCGATGACAGTGCCAGCTGTTAAAATTAGTTTTCCTATACCAACCGGAAATTCATTCGTGTGCATAAAAAATATATATAATGTGTTAAGGTCGAAAATTTACTGTGTAAAATACAGCACACGGAAGCAACGTTTAGTCTTAAACCAAAAGGTGTCAGGACAGATATGTTGCTGCCGTTGATTGACATTTCAAGAGTTTCATGTTTGTACATATTTATATATATTTAAAACTGTATTTATCAGTTAAATCTATTTTTTCCTTTTATATTTGTATGTTGTTTCAAGAACGAGACGGTTGCTTGTCGCCATAAGAATCGTTTATCTCCACTTTCGGGTCTTTGTTTCGGTTACACTTATCGATGGTCCTCATTCAAAATGACCAACCTACTTTTTTTGACATTTCGTGATTGTTGCACTGTGTAGGGCGGTAAATCAGTGCGCACATGCCAAGAAAACGGCGAACCAAGAAAACGGCGAACCGCCTTACCAATCAGAACATGCCAAGCCGGCCATATGATAAAATGCCGAACTGTGATTGTGGAAATAATAATATGCAAAAATGCAGAGCTGAACACTCGAAAATGTGAAGCTGAATATTATTGTAAAATGCGAAGCCGAATAATTTTTCAACTTCGGCATTTTGCATAATTTATGAAAATGAAAAAAAATAGCCCTCCTGGAAAGTTGTGCTTTTGTAAGTTCGGCATTTTAAATGGGTGCCATCGTTATGTCGATTATGTTCTCTGTTTGCCAATTGAGTTTAATGTAATAAAACAATTTTCTAACAATTGTTTTATAACAAAATAACTGAGTGAAAATAACACTGTGTTCGTCAACTTATTGCATACGAAATGAATTTTGTTTTGACCTAAGTTATCATCTCAAAAAGCACTTTAAGCAAAGATAAACTGTTATTTCTTACAAATGAACAAAAAAATATTAATAATGATGTATTATTTCCTTATTTTATTCACAACCGCAACTCTGTTTGCAGACATATGCAAAAATGTTAAGCCTTAATAGCAACCAGAGTATTAATCACAAACGCGTTATCTGATTCGCGGAAAAAATAATATAACGGCCTTTAATGAATCGATTTTATTTCTATACTTTGACATGTAAACCATTATGTCATTTAAGTTAACAAACAGTTGGCTCTTTATGCTTTTTAGGGACACACACTTTGCCCGATTCAAATTAAAGTATTTTACATATAAAAGGTGTAGATTTATGCATCTTCATAATCAAGACCCTGATTAGTAAAATAAACTTGCGTGCAGGTAAAGAAAATCCATTTTTTAATTCTTTTTAATAATCGTTATTGTTTTGTTAGCTGAACGAGTACATTGCGGAAACGTGATTTGCTTGAAGGACTTAAAAAAATAGGTCAATAGTATTAAAACTCCTACTATTGTAACTAATTTTACTCCCGCGCCATTGAACTAACGTATTGTCCAATGCAAACAAAACATGTTGTTGGATGGAATGTTCAAATGTGTAATTAGTGATGTTCTAATTACACATATCATAAAAAAATAATATATTTAAGTACACGTTTGCTTTGTTTGAAATTCCCCGGCCCACACAAACACCAAAAAAAGATTCTTTGATAAACAATGTTTAAATAAAACAAATTACAGATTGAAGAAAAAACAAGCATTCTCTTTCATCCGATTTTTTATTCATTCTGGACCAATTTAAACCCCATCATAGTTCAACGTATTATTACAAAACGAATGCATCCTAAAAATTTGTACCTTTGTCTAGTACTCGTTCTTCATTAAATCCAGTTTTACCTGTATCGAAGCTTCTCAAGAGGCTCACAAGGAAAGCATACATCGAACCTACTTGTGGATACAGTAAGATGAATGTCTACATAATACTAGACTAGTTCAAAACAAATCGACATTTTTGTAATTGTTAAAAGCTGTTGATCACTAGACAAAACATGGATCAGGCATATGAAATAAACATGTTTAAGACTGCTGAATATAATTGTTAAATCAGCAAGAAGAATCATGAAAAACATGCAAAACCATTTTTATTCAGCGACAACTTATACAAAAGCAAAACAAAAGTTATATGGTAATACACACAAAGCCTTAAAACAATAAATACAACAAAAGTTACTAAGCTTAAGAGGTAACTAAATATAAAAAAAGTTATAGCAAATTAATGGTACTTTATTACCGTCACGGTACAGGCACTTTTTTCTTACGAGACTACTTTAATGATGAACATCTTTGCTTATAAACGGTTTGTCGGGAATTGTGCATGAAAGAAATCTGTTCCTTCAAGATGCAGCGTTAACAGTCTCCAATGTCAGAGCAGGAAAATCCTCCTCCTTTTCCGCTACGGCTAATCGCGGTTTTATGTTTATTAAGTGATACTTGTTGCGAATCAGCGCTTGTTAAATCAAGGTAAGGTGGTGTTGTGGACTTAATGTCCTAATATAAAGCTCGATTCCCTCGCTTGGATCTTTTTTAAGATCTTCCTAAACGGCATCTAAAGTACTTGTTCTATCCAGAAAACGGAGTCATGAGGTTCTTAAAAACCTCAACACAATCGAATTTAATTGGAATGTCCTGAAACGAATGAGCGCATCTTAACATTTTCAAGACATAATATCGAATGATGAGAGAAAAAGAAATGGTTTTTGTTAATGTGTTTCAAACAGTTGACAGCTGAGGTGAAACGTTCATTACAAAAAAGGTAGATGCGTATGAAATTTTTTAAAACGTCGTATTGTTGAACGTTCAAGATAATAAAGTGCAAACTGTCCTAATTATTGCTGCATTTTATTAGCAACTATCGATGCAGTTACATAAAAAGACAAGTCGTTTGTCATATTTTATCAATAGTTTTATATACGTAACGTAAGCGTTGATTTTTTGTAGTGAAACACCTTTTGGTTAAAATATGTGAAACTAATCGATGTGTTTACACATCAATCACTTTTAATTAGTCCCGTAGTTTTGCAACCGTAGGGGACCATAGATTTACCCTAAGTCGGTCCGTGTCTCCGCCGTGTGTATGTTTGTCCGCATGTCCGTCCAAATCAGGATAATGCACATAAAAAACACTTATGCACATTCTTTATGTTCATATC
Source organism: Dreissena polymorpha (assembly GCF_020536995.1). Classification (NCBI taxonomy): domain Eukaryota; kingdom Metazoa; phylum Mollusca; class Bivalvia; order Myida; family Dreissenidae; genus Dreissena; species Dreissena polymorpha. The sequence goes on along the minus strand of NC_068357.1, from coordinate 48,164,980 downwards.
CTCATACAAAACTAGTATTTGCTGTGGTAACATATGCTATAGCAATAGCTAAAACCCTTTTAGATGGATCATGCTAAAACAATAAGCAAAGTACCTTAATGAAACGTTGTGTATGGATAAAAATGGGAAATACGAACGTTTTTTCAGTATCGTTCGGCTTTTCGTTCGTCTGCACGTCCATCTCGCGATATCTAAAAAACAGACTTGAACTAGTTTAATACTATGTATAAGGATATATTGCAATATAGTAAATATATCATTATTTCAGTTTTGTGTTTCCATGAATCAGTCCGTTCGTCTGTACGTCCAAAAAATCTGGATTTTGCGATGACTGCGACAGGTCTAAAGCTACTGTCATGAAACTCTATACGTAGATAGAGGGCAATATGGGAAGTATTTACATTATTTCAGTAATCACTCAGATATGAATTCAGGTTGCCACGATTACACAAATATGTGTCAACTAATATTAACATCCACTTCAAAAACTAAAGCTAGGTTGATAAATATCGGTATTTGGATGAGGGGATAAGATATGTTAATGGATATCGGTTTATGGATATCGGTTTATGGATGTAGGGATAAGACGGTTGATGAATATCAGTATGTGGATGTAGGGATAAGATAGGTTGCTGGATATCGGTAGGAAGATGAAGGTTTAAAATAGGTTGCTGGATATCGGTATGTGGGTGTACGGAAAAGAGAGGTTGATGAAGTTAGGTATGTGGATGTAGGGAAAGATAGGTTGATGGATATCGGTATGAAGATGTAGGGATAAGATAGGTTGATGGAGATAGGTATGTGGATGTAGGGAAAATATAGGTTGATGAATTACGGTATGAAGATGTAGGGAAAAGAGAGGTTGATGGATATCGGTATGAGGATGTAGGGATAAGAGAGGTTGATGGATATCGGTATGAGGATGTAGGGATAAGAGAGGTTGATGGATATCGGTATGAGGATGTAGGGATAAGAGAGGTTGATGGATATCGGTATGAGGATGTAGGGAAAAGAGAGGTTGATGGATATCGGTATGAGGATGTAGGGAAAAGAGAGGTTGATGGATATCGGTATGAGGATGTAGGGAAAAGAGAGGTTGATGGATATCGGTATGAGGATGTAGGGAAAAGAGAGGTTGATGGATATCGGTATGAGGATGTAGGGAAAAGAGAGGTTGATGGATATCGGTATGAGGATGTAGGGAAAAGAGAGGTTGATGGATATCGGTATGAGGATGTAGGGAAAAGAGAGGTTGATGGATATCGGTATGAGGATGTAGGGATAAGAGAGGTTGATGGATATCGGTATGAGGATGTAGGGATAAGAGAGGTTGATGGATATCGGTATTAGGATGTAGGGATAAGAGAGGTTGATGGATATCGGTATGAGGATGTAGGGAAAAGAGAGGTTGATGGATATCGGTATGAGGATGTAGGGAAAAGAGAGGTTGATGGATATCGGTATGAGGATGTAGGGATAAGAGAGGTTGATGGATATCGTTATGAGGATATAGGGATAAGAGAGGTTGATGGATATCGGTATGAGGATGTAGGGATAAGAGAGGTTGATGGATATCGGTATGAGGATGTAGGGAAAAGAGAGGTTGGTGGATATCGGTATGAGGATGTAGGGAAAAGAGAGGTTGATGGATATCGGTATGAGGATGTAGGGAAAAGAGAGGTTGATGGATATCGGTATGAGGATGTAGGGAAAAGAGAGGTTGATGGATATCGGTATGAGGATGTAGGGATAAGAGAGGTTGATGGATATCGGTATGAGGATGTAAGGATATGGGGAGCATGGGGAGTGTGCGTATTTTTTTATATTGTCTGTTCATCCGCTTGTCCCGACAGGTTTTCGTCTGACCAAACTTGTAAATGCTAAATTGATACAGTCATAATTGAAAACTTAAGTCTGCGCCCTGTCATTACTTAACTTAAACGTTCTGAGGTTAGGTTTATCAATTTACGGGAAACATTAACCGAGGAGAGGACTGCGGTTTTGTCTGTAACAAATAGCTGTGACAATATTCAACAATTATTTAGGCTTATACGCGTATTATATAATATTAAGTCTAAACCTATTAATAAACCTTTCACTTCAATATGAAGCTTTTGTGAATGTTTTGGACCTCCTGTTAATGAGCGCATTTGTTAACGCTGTGATCAGATAAGTTTGCATTAACAACATTGTTGATATGCCAAATACCGCTGATTAAGACGCATATTTTCGATGTTATACACAATTACTTGGCAGTCTGTTCGTTTATCAATATTTGGATCACAAACGGACATCATATTAACAATGCGACGTCATAAATAATTCTTTACGTTAATGTGGTAGGTTTTATATTTATTACCATGAAAACCGACCTCTGCTAGATTGATATTGCTATCGTAACGAACATCTGTAGATAGGGCTTCAACTTGTCAACATTTGAAGTAGCTATATAATGAATGGATTAATGTAAGTCAGTGCAAATATTTTGGCAATCCACAACAAATACACTGCTGCTTCATATAAAACTAGCAACACATCGTTGAAACGACATAAACTACTAAACGTAGTAAAGATACCGATTGGGCAAAGAATCTCATGATTGTATGCACGTGTACCACAATTGGCACAAATACACATGATCTCTTTAATTTTCTACATGCATTATTCCTCGAAAACCAAGAAGTTTAATTACATAAGGATTTAAAGTCAAACACATCATTGAGATGGAGCTATGTAGATACGGGTATTTATAACAATGTCGTTTAGACAACACTAAAAAGATTTACTTGGCATTGTGCGAGATGTTCATGTAGATATATGCAAGAGAATGTTCGACAGGGATAACGGTCAGTAACCCTCACAATCCACGATGTAGGAGGCCCGATAAACAACATTGTTTAGAATAATATAATATTGATTTTTTTCGTTATTTTAGCAAATATAAACACGAAATTAACTTTAATAAAAACACATACGCTCAAAACATACACACATTACTATTGGAAACATAATAAAATATCAGATGCCACATGTCGTTTTCTGTGGTTCTATATTAATTTTTTTCTGACTTTTCAATCAAAAGGCGAAGGGTGATGATTTCACCATGGTATGTGCAATCAATTTAGAGAAAGGTTAATCGTTCATGGCTTTCTTTCATGTGGTTAATTATATCATTTTGGGAATAAAATAAAATCGACAAACACTATATATTTCCGCGCAAATGCCGACGTCGATAAGCGAAAGTATCTATCAAGGTATACACTGAATGAGTATATGTCAAAGTAAACGTTTAATGTTTTTAGCAAGATAATTTAAGTTATATGTAATAAAGTCCCCAGTCATTTGTAGATATGGTAATACAGGTTTGTATGAATGTTCTTGTCGGTTGCACTTTCATTGATAGCACAATTACTTATTAGAGGCCTAGTGGCCAGTAACATGAATGCGTCCACTTATGAAAACCAGTCAAAGCAACACTGTCACTAAGTTTTTAAGTGTCCTGTAAAAAAAATAAAAACAAAGAACTGAAACTGAAATTGTATACTAAATTGAAGTTGGTGAATGGAATTAAAATACAGAATCGGTAAATCCACTTATTATTAAGACCTGTGTACATTATCTGAGCATAATGATTTGTTTTTGTGTTTTTTGCGTTAACCTTTCCAAACGCAAACATATAAAACAAATTTTTAGACAAAATGAATTCATAAAATCTAGAGGCTCAATTTTGAAATCAAATTTTTGTTTAAATGCGAGTTAGTATTAGGCAGAGTTTATTTTAATTAACAGTCATATTTGTATCGCTATGTATGCGACATACCATTGCATAATTTTAAATCATTAAGTTCACAGGGCTCCTGTACTTAATATCTGAATAATGCGAAGATTGCTGTCTTCAAATTGCCTACTCTATGTATTTCTAGCTGATGGGGGAACTAGGGACGGTTGATTGTTTTACCGAAGGTAACTTCCGGTTACATGGAAGTTTTCGTTAGAAGACAAACTCTCGGGCGGAAAATTCCGTCCCTTATTAGCCTAGACGGTCTTCATAGGCTAATCCGGGACGACACTTAACGCATATGCTTAAAGCCCTGTTTCTCAGAGCGAGGCTATTATATGGGCCTTCTTTGAATATATGCGTACCATAAACGTGGAAAGTGTCGTGATGGATTTGGATGTATTGAAACTCTTAAATATATATGAGTCGTGTTCTGAGAAAACCGGGCATAATGCATGTGCGTAAAGTGTCGTCCCAGATAAGCCTGTGCAGTCCGCAAAGGCTAATCAGGGACGACACTTTCCGCTTTAATGATATTTTTCGTTTAAAGGAAGCCCCTTTTTACCGAAAATCTAGTAAAAGCGGAAAGTGTCGTCCCTGATTAGCCTGTGCGGACTCATATGGTTTTCTTTGCATATTTTACTTTGAAATGTACAATTCATAGTATATAGAAATATATTTATGACATAGCAAATCTATCAGACGATTTATATATTTCTTAAATTCGCAAACCAATTATACTAGCGTCCGTTGACATTTATGATATTATTCCAATATATTTTACATTTCAAAAAAGAAAGGGCAACGTCTTTTAATTTGTACGCATTACATTCTATATTAATTATTAATGATTATTGTTTTTAGTTTAATATTTATTCTGCTTTAAACATTCCAACATTGTATTATTTGTGTATTCCTTCCAAAATTGACAAATAAATTACAGAACAATAAAGAAATGGTACAATTTCAAACAAAAGCTGTTAAGTAGATTCCATGAAACCATGCTTTATATAGCGATATATCAAGCGTTTTATTACCGAGTGATAATGGTTTTATGAATAAAATAATTGTTTTCAGCTCACAACATATCCCGTGCAACTGTCATGTAAGTGTAATAAACGAGTCCTATGTCCCGAAGAATGTGCCACACGAGAATATAAAAACTGTACTTATAAGAACGGCTTGGGGAAATGTTGTAAATTTCATGCTAGATGAAACGTTGAATAGTGTTCATATTTTGTTTTATGACGAACATTTTTGACATTGATATTTGTATTTTAATATGAAATATCATGGGAAATTTGCATTAATTATAACAGTTATTAAAAATATCCGAATATGTTTAAGCAAATTGATACACGCATATGTGTTAGTATCTAATTATTAAACGTATTTCGCTGCGGTGTGCCATTTGAGGCAATCCTATTAAGGTAAAAACTCTGTACATACATAAAAATATTAACATATGACAATTAACTGAGTCGCGTTCTGAGAAAACGGGGCTTAATGCGTGTGCGTTAAGTGTGATCCCAGATTAGCCTGTGAAGTCCGCACAGGCTAATCAGGGACGACACTTTCCGCGTTTATGGTATGTTAAGTTTCATGGAAGTCCCTTTTTACCTATAATCAAGTTTAGACGGAAGGTGTCGTACCTGATTAGCCTGTGCGGACTGCAAAGGCTAATCTGGGATGACACTTTACGCAAATGCATCAAGCCCAGTTTTCTCAGAACAAGACTTAACTTCTTTATAAATAACATAGTAACTACATAGTTGTTTACTATAAAAATACAATATACATTGTAATGTTATATTGTGTTCTCAATATTGGAAACACGTTACTACGGTAGATAAGCGACGTTTGCTTAATTCAGAAAAAAAATGAAATTGTTTATGTCAACTCGTATAATTAGCTTTTTCCGATGACATTTCATTGACAAATGTACGTGAAAAACGCAACGCTTGAACTCGAACATCAGGACCTATGACATATAACATGTTCTAAATACATTTTGTGTAAATTTGAAATTCTTAATCCATCGGATAATCATTTACTGTACATTAAAAAATTAGGCGTTCAGCGCCATTATTACAAAGTAATTAATTATTCCAACATACGAATTCCGAAGATTTTGCAAGTTCGCGGAATTCGTAGGCCCCTGATAAGCAAAACCCTATGCTGTGGCTGAACGATGGCAAAGCTGTACATGATAGGCGTAATATAACGTTTATCAGACATATATGATCATATATTTCCCAAAACCCAAATCAAACCTCTGAATATGATTTTAAAGAAGACGAAAACGGATTATATGTGTCAGACATTTAGTTTTAAGAACGTGGTTTATCTGAATAGCAAAAGGCCTCAATAGACCCTTATGCCAATTCATGTAAAAAAAAACATATATATTAGAGAATTTGGATGAAAAAAAAACAAAAAAAGAAGTTGTTTAAGTTTATCCCATGTAAATTATTTTCTTATTTCTAGTCCACATGAGTGTACATATCATTTGTCACAAATATGGTATCGCAATAGCAGCATTAACCAAGTAAGAATAGTAAAGAAATATTAAAAAAAATATCTTCAAATTCTAAATGCTTATCACGAACAGATTAACATATGTAAAATGAAATGTTATTTATCGGCCGTATATTTACAAAACGTTACAACACGTGGCAGAAAAAAATGCAGAGAAAAGTCAATCTTCCAAAATAGCGCATTGTAACGTTTAGTGTCGCTTTTGCGATTGGAGCGCTGTCCTATTTATGCTTCTCATATCGACGTATTAAGATTTTTATCATAATTTATGCCGTGTCACATCGATTCTGCTCGTTAGAACATCGCTATGTGGCACACATATGACATTTATGCGGTTTTGAGTGCGTTAATTGATATTCAAATGTATGTTTACAATATTCTTAATACACTCATTTGAATATTATAGTTCACGTTCTTTATTACTTCAACTGCATGTTAATAAATATTAAGTCATATGCACTGAATTCTCATTGTGCAGAAGTTACTGAAATAAACATTTGGTTAAACAAAGAAGCATTTCATTCTTCAACCGGGCAATTTAAGGTGCATACACAGTTATTAGGACGAAATGTATGGCGATTAAACTAAAACATGGACAACCGGAACTTTCGGTGCATATGTGCATTTGACACACATTTAAACTTAACTACTTGAAAACATTAACACTTTATAAAGCTAGGTATTTCATCAACTAAACGAAGATTTCTTACCAAATTCATCAACAAAAGCTTTCTCAAAATGATTTTGTTTAAAGTGCCCGCTCGGTGTTTTAAGTTACTGAAGTTTAAATAGCTTTATATAGGTAACCTACCAATAAAGGTGTTTTTACGTATTTGCATATATCGCGTAACATAACATGAAAGTACATTTCAAAACAAAAACATGATTTAGCAATATCTTTCCCAGGGAAAATAACATGAAACTTTTCAAAAGGATGCATTGGAAAAGGGTCATGTCCTATCCGTTAGAACAACACGTCATGAACACGATCGCGTGTACCAAAGGCATAAGACTGTTTGCGTCATGAATGTTTTTTATGTCATACATAAATATGCGTGCACGTGCATTATGTCTTGTTCTCCTTAAAGTTCGCATAATAGTACCAGGGTGCAGAATCAACGGGTTTTTAGGGGTTTACACATGGGCTGAACGGAATGTTAACACGCAGTTAATAACTTTATTTGTGCAAATATCTCAAGTTATTGAACTTCATTTGCAAAAATCTTTAGGGCATAAGAGGCAGTTTTTCCCGCAGTTTGTGCCGATAACATAAGGTATAAGAATAAATCATTGAATATGTCTGAAATTTGTGACATTTTTTCACGTTGCAATCATAACTGCATAAATGAATGCAGTACACATATAATTTTTGAACAAGAACACATGCTTATTAAATAAAGTAATTGATATATTTCACACTGCTATAAGCAGCATTAAAATCTGTCTTAAATGCACTAGCTAAATTTCTTAAGAAAAATGTATTAAAAAATAATTCGAAAAAAAGCACCTCTTACCGGTTCCCACAAAGTCACGTCATCATGCACCCTGGTACACGCGCTATTCTTAGCAATGTCAGAAAACATTAACGGTCTATCTTAATAAATGTACATGTAATTGATGACGCGCTCGAAAGTGTTAATTCATCCAAAGTGGAAATCGCAATTATTTTACGATCATACAAAGGTGTGTGCGAGACTATAAATGGACTGGACCAATATTATTATTAAACAAATTAGCAATTACCCTTTTCACGAAATAATACTCGAGGCGCAAATGCGTAATGGTAGCATCTGCAAATTTACAATATGTCGATATCGCTTGTCGACAGCTTATTAAAAAACACAAGGGCGGTCTTTAATAAGTGTTCAATAACAACACTTTAATTTTTGCAGAATTTATGCATTATGTGGCCTTATTCTTTTGCCACTCATGTCCATGATAAATATAATGAACATATTACCTCTACAATGTTTCATAGTTGCAATAAAGCAAATGATACAGGAGTGTTTGAGTCCCTCAACAAAGTGTGCAAAACCACAGTTCACAATGTACGTACAATTGTATTTTATATAGGAATATAAGATATGTCCTTTTCCCAGCCCTACGTTTTTAAACTCATTTGTGGTTATACATGTTATGAATATGAATTATCGAACTCAAAAAAACTTGCAGAGGATAAAATGCCAGGTTAAGGCTTTATAAGGTAAGTGACCGATTGCTAACAGGATACTTAAATGATACGTGACAAAACATTGCATTCAACGCAAAACATACAAAAAGGTATTAAATGTGAAATATTTAATGCTTGATAGTAAGGATGCTACTCGGTTTGCAGGCAACCAAAACCTAAAATAAATACGAATATAGAAGGGACATTTTTATCAGTTTAATACTCACGATGAAAAGATAACAGTTATGATTAGTATTTAAACGCTTGTTTGTAGACATTGAAGTAAAGAAAATCAGTCCCCTTTGTGGACTGAATTATCAACCAACAAAATCAATTTGTGCATTTTATGATTGAGCACGTTTTTAAAGTTTAAAATGCCATTCAATCACATTTTCAAATATGCACTCTAAAGATTATCTGATGTTTTGACGGATAGCAAATTATTCACTTCAGCGAAAATGCTTACTTAAAGTGAATATGACAACAGCGAGATGTTCAATCTGGTATACTAGTAACACCTGCCTCCATTTAAAATGTCTTAAATAGATTTATCACGCAAATTATTCTATAAATTATTCAGTTTAAAATCATAATTGTGTTTGGCAATTTGTGCTGAAAGTTTACCACCATCTTTCTTAATACGGCGCTTTGAAATTTGCCTCAATGTCATTATTTGTTATTTAAATGCTGAGTGCGAATTAGTTTTTTTATTTTACCACTAACTGGTTCAATACAAGTCGCAAATACCGTATTAAAGTGTTTTTCTCCGTTCTCAGTATGAAGTGGCCAAAGCTTTGCATGCGCGTACCGTGGATCGGTGTATATTCCTTTGATCTTTGTTTTGAAACGAATGTTAGGATTTCGCAACGCAACAGGAATAAATTGCTTTCATATTTTAACGCCATGCAGAGTATTATAATAAACATTCCTGAAGGCGACCATACATAGAGAGGGGGATATTTTCCACTTTTCTTGTTAAGATTGTGTTGTCGTTATAAGCAATATGCCAGTCATCCAAACTTAAAAGAAAAATTCAATAGAGATTTGTGCGCAATGGTTTCACCTTGTAATGAGTAGCTCGTTCGTGAAGTGTCAACGTTTTCTTCGAACTGTTTTTTTTTTAAAGTTGAAGTCACACCGATAATCAGAGTCACATATTTTCAGATTGTAAATAGTGTTAGTAAATAAAAAAACTACAATATACATTCATAACCGAAAAGTAAATAAAACGCAGACCAATATACTGTGCACACTTGCCTCAATGAATGCCCTCTGTACAAAGAACAAACTTACTTATTTTTATTCGGAACAAAATACATGTATTGTTCTGTATTATCGTGTGTTTTTTCATCTTTAACAGTCTAGCTGTTCACGCTATTTAACGTCCTTTTTAAGAATGTGCGTGTTTCTTTACAAGATGTGTACAGGCGTTTGAAAATATGTTCTATAACTTTTATACTGTATCGAATATATCTAATGGATCAATTTAAGCGGTGTAAATAGTCCAATCGTATAATTACGTTATAATGTTTAAAATAAAATCCTTATGTGTTGATAGAAAATATTGTAAAAATATATAACATAATGGTATACAGTGAACCGGTTTTTCTCGAAAAATAATTTACATTTAATTAACTAATATCGCACACGATTTATTATGCATTGTCGTCTTAGAAAGGCCTACGGGTAAATCTCTGCGATCAGTTTAACCCATTTATGCCTAGCATCTAGAAAAAAGGCCTTGGCAAACAGCATGATGCGGCGTCTCATCAGGGTCTGCGCTCTGTAAGAAATGTTCTAGATATAGAAATACATATACTAGACATCCCTAATTTTGGAATAAAATTGATCCAATTTAGAAGGATGGGAGAGTCCACTAAGCATAAATGGGTTAAACGATTCGTGCGTAATACAAAAAGATATATTCAGCTAACCAACGACGCACCAATATAGCGTATTGATTATGTTTGAAATAAACAATGTGTTTACGATTCTTTATCGGAGCCGGACATCCTGCATCGGTTTACGCCCTTGGTATTTTCTTAAATGATATTAATTAACAATCCAACTTAATCAACATATAATAGGTGTCGTTGTTCGTTTCTCCGATAATGTGGATCACATCGTTTCTCCGATAATGTGGATCACATGACAGTCGTGAACATGTGGACATTAATTAAAGTGACTCGCGTGTCTATGCATGTTTTGTTTAAACAAAAGGTATACGCACACAAGGAATTCAATCGTTATATTGTGTATTTAGAATATTAAATATGATCAACATAAGATTATGTCACGGTTCCCAATTTGAAACTTATTTCAAAATTGACTTATCCTTCACCTTGACATGCTGTTATATAGTTTATTTAATAATACCATTAAAATGTCATGATTGTCCAACGAAAGAAGTATAGACACGCCTATCCACTGAATACGAAAAAACTGGCTATTGCTTATGTATTTGTTGTTCATTTATTTGAAGTCATTTATTGTTTTTGTGTTTTCGGCAATTTTCGAGAATATATGTTGACAACGATGCGCTAAAAATGTATCTGGTACGTGTCAAATGCTATTTGCTATGTTCGAAAGCTTGCACAACTTGCCAAAGAAAGTAAAATTTAGGTTTTGTAACACTGTTTAAAACCAGTTTTCTTTTTTCAACATGTACATGGTATTTTTCTACGCAATCATTTGGTTTAAAACAATCCACACCGTTATTCCGATTTCAATTAATGATAATCAATAAAAAGGCATGTAATAAAATAGACTCCTGGTCAGCGGTGTTATTTTGCTTGTTTGGTGACATACATGTGTACACATTTTGTGCACATTGTCATTTTGCAAAGCTATGCACAAGTCTCTTTAATAAAGATGCTTAATATATTCATTTTAAAAGAAATGTTTTCGGGACGTGTTTCAATGTGCATAAAGGTTAACATCAAATCGAGTCGCCTACATGATCAAATTAAATTTCTACTGAAAACAGAAACACTGTTTATGTTTATATACACACAGTAGTTAAATAGTGTCCAAATACGTCCCTAGTTTTAGAGTTATTTTTCATTTTAACGCCGGTATTTTGCACCACATGTGCAGGTTAAGGAAGGAAACAAACAGGGTGCGTTTGTACAAAATGACATTCCAATAAACATGTCTTAAGAAATTTAAAACAAAGAACCAAATGCAATACATACCACATTAATTATGTTACATAAATAAATTCATTTGCAGTAACAAATCCCATCGTTCTTACCAATAGTTGATATCGTGGTAAGAATACAGTTAGTAAATATGTAAATGAAACAATTTCATTTAATGAATTCTTTTAATGAACACGTGTTTGAAAGATTATGTTTTATAAAAAAACAATATATTTAACGTATTTCCGCACACCTTTCCACAGATCCATTTGCATGGTTCTTACAATGTAATAGTAATATACTAAACCACAAGAACCTAAACGTAAGTCGCCATGAGGTAACGTTTTAACGATTACGTGACGGACGTAAACAACCACAATACAAGCTGCTTGTTTGAGTGCCATAAAACGCCTGTCAGTTGTTAACCTCATAAATAAACCTTCAGAAGGAAATCGAGTAATAATTAAATACAATTCTTTTCACCAAACAAAGATAGTTCCTGTGCGTTTGCATAAACACATATCGTCAAAAATTAAGTTTCATAATTACTTAATTGACTATATGACATTATTTGCCTTAAAACGTGATTCCAATTAATGAACTATCAGATGCATAATAACTTACGTATACTATTCATTAAAACGTCATTTTAACGCTTGTACGTATTAGTACAGGTTTTCATTTAATGAAGGCAACTAGTGCGAGTCTATTTTTTTAGGTTTATAGTTTAGTATACTTGGTCGTTTTGTTGTTGCTTACTTACTTTATTGTTTTTATCTACGGTCCTTTATATTTAATTATACGATATAAAACCATGATGTTTTTTTAGAAATATATTCGAAGTTTATAACAAAACTGCACACACAACATATGGACAAGAAATTGGAATTCAGTTGACGATATATACCATTTATAAAATCAAATAGTGGCAGCTGTGGGTAAACTGCACTTTTAGCGAATAAACAAACAATATTTTAGCATTAATACGCGCATGTAATTGGTTTACTACATTTGTAACAGATGGATTAACCCTTCGTCCGACATGCCCGCGAGTCGACTGCCCATACAAAAAATCTGTATTCTGCGACAACGCAATAAGTACTTACGGTACGTTGATCGCTACCTTGTTATTATGCGAGTCATTCCAGTTTTTGGTCAAACAAAATTGTGGTTTCTATGATTTAAGAAATACATTATATTCATACATTAAAACTGAAATCTGCATCATACCGTATATAAACAGTTTATCAGTTGGGTTATTTTCATTTATACATTTATTAAGTTCCTTTTGTTTCTACAATAATAGTAAATCGGTAGGGTGCTGCTGTTTGTCGGTCGCAAATCTCTTGTTCAATCTGTTGTTTTAATCTAGGTTTGTTTATATTGATACGCATTACTACTACTGCTCACAATACACTACGTTTATTATTAAAGACATGCACATTCAAATACGTAAGAGTGATATAGATATTGTTCAGACTTACTGAGACTGGAACGGACAGATTAGATAATAAATTCGTAAAAAGATTGCATGTGCGATCAATGATACAGGTTTCATTGTTGTGTTTGCGGTCTTTAAACTAAACCAAAAGAAATAATGTAATTATCTTTTCAACAATTAAAGCGTATTTGAGGAAAGTTCTAGTTCAGAGTGTCTTTTAACAGAAAACGTCGCGAAAAGCGCTGGCGTTTATTGCTCTCTGACCACTGTCGTCTTCTATTGTAATAGGTCGATTCAATCATCACACTGAAGTGCGACCAAGACACCGACACCTTTAGTAATCATTTGATTGTTATTGCTGAGCCTCGACTATGCACAAACAATCTACTGGAAGAGTTAATAAAAGATTTAATATATTTAAGAATGTTTCATCTTCTCTTTGGAAGCATTTACAAAGTGCTTTATCACGGTGACAGTATGACATTCCAGTTAGTCTCTTCTAAAGTTACCCTCGTCAATTATTCATTTAACCAGCACAATAATAAGATGATACAGCAAATAAACAAGTCGAAAATAAGGTATATGAAGTTTTCCGAGTTAACACAAATTTACTCTTGTTTTATTGGGCTTAAAAAGCAACAACCATGTTGCGGAAATGGACTTACAAAAATAAAAATCATTAACTATATTTTAAATTATTAAATATTTGCAAACATTGCATAAACATTACCTTTTAAAAATTACAATTGTGTACGAGTATTAGAAACAGTACAAGCGTTTTGCAGCACAAATACAATATTTGTGTATTGAAAATATTGACGCGATAGTTAATACCTGGGGATAAATTAATACGATATACCTATATTACAACTTAATTGTAAGTACAGCCGCTTTTCTGCTGACAAATTTATGTGCATCGCAAAAAGCTCTGAAAGGCGACTATAAACCTGCTAATGAGATAATAATCACGTTTGTCAAACGTCTAAGCAAGTAATAAATAAATCGCATTAATCGCAGTTATTATAATGACAGATTTCTTACGAAATGAATGGGCCCTTTAGACCACAAGAACTTTAGAGCGGTATCACTCATAATGTAATAACATGACATTGATTGAATGCAGTTGAAAAAAGATATAGACCGACGCAGCGTTCGCAAAGGACACAATGATAGCACCAATAGACAGCATTTAAATCAGTTGCAGGGATAATGTTAAACATATATGTAGTAAAAGTTGCTAAGGCAGTAACAGTGCAAATAGAAGTACATGTAGTAATAAGTTGAAAACTTTGTATTTAATTGCATCGAAAGCCTAAGGTATATAATACTCATAGGGTATCATTAATAGTGTTGCTGATCGATGGTGGTATGGAAGTGGTGTTTTGAAGAAGAAGCCTATGCTGTAGATGTTGTGATGGTTATTTTGTATTTGTATTGTTGGTGTTGGCGTCGGAAGCGGTAACGACCGCGGCTGCAGGGTTACAGAAAAGCGGCAGCGGGATGGCGGCGGATTCTTCAGTGTAAGTGACGGTGGACATGCTTGTATTTCTGGTTGTTGTGCGTTTTATTTTTGCAGAAAAGGCAAAAATATAATTATCTTCTGTCGAAACTATGGGGGTTTTGAACCTTAAATCTAATGTGTCAAATTGCACATTTGAAATAAGAAACTACGTCTCCGTAAAACAGAATGTTCGTCTAAATGAATTTTTAGATTACTTCTTTGTCGACAGTAATTAGATTAGTGATTGTTTGTTTAGAACTTTCGATGTTATCTTTTGTGATTTGTTTACTTTCCAAAATACAATAACTTTCACTGCACACAGTCATTTTCAATTATTCATTTAAATATGTATGTATCCACTGCAACACTTAAATTAGGCCATTCTGTTTGTTAATTAAACTAAGGTTTTCTTTCTGCTTGGGCTTCGAAACTGGTAATAACGCTTTAGTAGGAACATTTAAGAGTCGAATCAGTGAGTAGAGTTTTGTAATGAAATGACTCTAGCAACACACACTTTTGATACTATTAATATGTACAGAAATAGCCATATTCACTGCAGGACTTTATTGCGCAATAGGTACCGACTCATTTCATTACCATGTGAAATTTATTGTTGAATATGAACAATTGTGAAAGTTTACAAGGCACTAGAATTATATGAAATACTGCAATTGTACGTTCTAAAGTATTTAGCTTAGAACGTGCCTCTGCCATCATAAAGTGTCACTGCTTGAAAATAAGTCATTGTATATAATATATATTACTTGCTGAATGCAGCATACGAACTGATGTCAATTTAGAAAAAAACACGGCAGTGTTTATTTATAGATTAAAAGGTCATAGGGTGTCCTCATAATCCTGGTGCGTTTACCAACATTTAAGAAAATAACAGATGTGAATTTGATTCCATGTAAAACAATTTACTCTCAGGTAAAATTGATATTAATGCTTGTATTGAATCAGTGTCGAAGTTAATTTTTGATATTTCATTTACAATCCACGCCAAAGTGAATAAAAGTACTAAAAAGCTAAAACAAAAAATCTCCATGGTGTAATTATGCATGTAAATCCTAAAATAAATCATTTTTGCAAGCGAAACGGATCTTTAAACACAATCATCAGGAAAACAATAGA
Organism: Dreissena polymorpha; assembly: GCF_020536995.1. Taxonomy (NCBI): domain Eukaryota; kingdom Metazoa; phylum Mollusca; class Bivalvia; order Myida; family Dreissenidae; genus Dreissena; species Dreissena polymorpha. The sequence goes on along the minus strand of NC_068357.1, from coordinate 48,149,278 downwards.
ATTTATTTCTTACAACAAAGAAGTGAATATGCTAAACAAAAACTCACCTATGCATGATATGTATGACGTAAACATTTTTGAACTGTTAGAATCTGATATTAACTTTTTTGATAATAAAGGAAAAGTATTTATCACGGGGGACACAAATGCAAGAACCGGCCATAAAGCTGATTTTATTGATAATGATAGAAGCTTAGGTGATTTTGATTTATTTGAAATAGATAGTCCACTTCAGAGGGCAGCCCGTGACTCTGGTACAAATAGGTTTGGGGATTATTTGTTAGACGTATGTAAATCTACTAATATAAGATTTGTAAACGGTAGGCTATTTCGCGATAAAGAAGTTGGCAAATTAACTTGTTTTACCCATAATGGGGAAAGTACAGTAGATTATTTGTTAACATCAGTCAAAAACTTCCACGATTTGACCGATTTTAATGTGCACGATTTCACGGAATTCTCAAATCATGCCCCAGTGACATTTGCTCTAAGCACGAACAACCCGGTTACTAACAGTAAAAATAATCAGCGCGTATACGTTAAATGGAAACCAGAGTACAGGGATAATTTCGTGCACGACATATTAAACGGTGCTCAAGAACTAGAACACAATTTACAATCAGGTGTTCACTCGCGATGCGATCCGGATTTATTAGTCTCGGAGTTTACTGATTTTCTAAATAAACGAGGGGAAAAATATTTTAAACATGTAGTAAGCAATTATGGTATTAACGATCATAATAGATTCGCCTCTGCTGACACAAATAAACAACGCTGGTTTAACGAAGAATGCAAAGCAAAACGGACTGAATATATTCAAACAGTTTACCAGTATAATTTAATTAAGAATATACATACACGAACAACAATGCTAGCAGCAAGAAAAGAATATAAATATTTATGTCGGAAAAGGAAATCTAAGTTTAACAAAGAACAGGGTATGAAATTAAATAATATGAGTCGCAAAAAGCCTCGAGAATTCTGGAAACTATTTAAACAAAAAACGGTATCACCGAAAGCAGATAATATATCGCTGCAAGAATTTTACGAATATTTCAATACTCTAGCTGCTGAGGCTGACGTCAATGCAAACAACGACGAAAGTGACAGTTATTTACGGCAGTTTGATAACATAGAAAATCCAGTCAGCTCCTACCCGGATCTAGACAAACCCATTTCCGCAGAAGAAATAATAAAAGCTACAAGGCGTTTAAATAATAATAAGACAGGCTCAAACGATAATATAATTTATGAATACTTTAAAGAAACAGTGCAAATTATAGTCAAACCATTAGAAATACTTTTTAACTATATCTTAGATACGAAACAATTTCCAAAGAGCTGGTCAACGGGAGTTATTATTCCAGTATATAAACGGGGCGATAGTTCCGATCCAAACAATTTTAGAGGCATCACGTTGATAAGCTGTTTTGCGAAACTGTTTACAGGTGTGATAAACGAACGCTTAAAATCGTGGGCAGAAACATATGACATTCTTACAGATGCTCAGTTCGGGTTCAAACCCAACTGCAGTACTGCTGATGCGATCTTCATTCTTAATCATTTAATAGAAAAGCAACTGCATAGTAAAAAGAAACTTTTCTGCTGTTACGTCGATTACCGGAAGGCATATGACCTTATAAATCGCGGATAGCTATGGCATAAAATGATTTTATCGGGAATCGACGGCAAGCTTATATCACTAATCCGCTCTATGTATAGCGAGGTCAAACTTCAAGTTAAACACATGGGCTCACTTTCGGACCTTTTCAGTAGCAAAGTCGGCTTATTACAAGGAGAAATAACATCGCCGATCATGTTTTCATTATTTATTAATGATATAGAATTTAATTTACAAAACGGACTAAACGCCGGCATAACGTTAGATCAATTGTCTATTTACCTCCTTCTATTTGCGGATGACGCTGTCATTTTTTCAGAAACTATAGAAGGACTCCAGGAATCATTGAATAATTTAGAATCATATTGCGATAAATGGAATCTTACTGTTAATATTGACAAAACAAAAATAATGGTTTTCCGAAAAGGGGGCGCGCTTAGCAAAAAATGCAAATGGACCTACAAAGAAAAGGAAATTGAAATAGTTAGCAATTTTAACTACCTTGGTATTGTTATGTCAAGTGGGGGCTCATTTATACCTGCCACGAATACATTATATGGCAAAGCTACAAGGGCGATGAATTCCCTGTTTTGCATTACAAAAGATATGGACGTGCCAATTAATGTTATGTTCAAGTTGTTTGATGCATATGTCTTGTCAATCCTTAATTATAATTGCGAAGTATGGGGATTTATTACGGCAACTAATATTGAACGTATTCACAGAAAGTTCTGTAAAAGACTGTTAAATGTAAAACTGTCAACAAATTCGATGTCACTGTATGCTGAAGTTGGCCGATTCCCTTTATACATTGGTAGATACCTAAGAATTATAAAATATTTTTTAAAACTGCATCAAAAGAAACAAGGAAATTGTATTCTTACTACTGTCATCAATATGCAAAGATTAGAAATTGAAACACAAAATAACACTGTTAATTGGTCCTCCAAAGTTCGCAAGATATTGAACCAAACAGGATTTACAGATGTATGGTTGTTTCCTGGGTCAGTTATTATTGAAAGCTTTATTCCTTTGTTAAAGACTAGACTCAGAGACCAGTATGTATCTGAGTGGAGAGTTAATGTTGATTCATCAACTTCATTAATACTGTATAAAGAACTTAAACCTGTATTTGAAAGGTCTTTGTATTTAGATGTGATTGACAATAAAAACATAGAAATATCATTGCTAAAATACGCCTATCATCGCATAATTTGTTAATTGAAACAGGAAGACATTATAGCATTAGCAGAAACGAGAGAAAGTGCGCTTTATGCAATCTAAACGATTTAGAAGATGAATATCATTTTATACTTAAATGTCCGTTTTATTTAGAGGAAAGAACCAAATATATATCATCATACTTCTCAGTTAGACCAAGTATGCACACATTTTTGACACTTCTGAATAGTAATAATAAAGGAACGCTTAGGAAGTTAGCTATTTACTGTTTAATATGCTTTAAAAAAAGAGATAATTTTATTTTTACCTGACTCAACGTCTATTTTCTCATTTGAGTATATTTTATAATGAACTGAATGCATATATTGTGTTGCCTGTTACCACTGTTTTCGGTACACATGTTGTTTATATGTCACAATAAGAGCAGTGTTTATATTAACACAAAACACTCTCACACATACTTGTTTTCACCTATCGGATAATTAGTTAACATTTTGGTAAACTTGTATTGTATAATACAAATCTGTTATTAGTTATTTGTGCTTTGACTATTTATATATTGATTTCGAACAATTTTCACGCATGCATGTATTATTCTGAATCATCACGATGAGCTGTTATATGCTTAAGTGAAATAAAATATTTGTTCTGTTCTGTTCTGCTAAACAAAAACGTTATGCTAAATCAGCGCCGTAGCCACGCTGAGGCACACCGAGGCAGTTGCCTCGGCTAAAATTTGCAGGGCAATGTTGAGATTACAAGGAAAAAAAGGAAAATTTATGTCAAAGAATAAAATCTATATAAGAAAGTGAGGCAATTTAATAAATTTGAGGCACTATGATATTCACAAACAAATATTATCATTGAGTACAATTGGTTCATGTTGAGGCAGATAATTATTTCATTTTAATAACTGCAAATGATGTCCAAAGGCTCAGCAAAATGATTAGGAAAATCCGTATATTAAACAAAGCGTCGCACTGTACACTTCGACGTTACAATCATTGTAGACATCGGAACGTACCGAGCGAGGATCGGGTGTTTTATGGCCAGGTCTGGGTCTATTTCTGACCTAGACCCACTTCGGGTGGTTGGCGTTTTCGTCTTTATTGGAATTCTCCTCTTTATGGCCGGCGTCGAGTTTAATCCGGGACCGTTTCGGGTGGTAAGAATCTTTGTTTACATTATAATTTTCAAATTATGATATCCCGCGTATTAAACTTTTTTTTATATAAAGAAGTTCAAGTCTTTTCTTTTTAATACATGTAGTCAATGAAGTTTATGATAGAGCGTTGATGATAGAACTGTCAACTGAAAAAAAAATGATGACGCAGTGCTAAAACAAAGTGTTACACAAGAAAATTGAAAAATGGCCAAAAACATCACAGATTTAAGTTAAATATTTGTACTCCTCATGATAAGCAATATGGCCCTGTGACGCAATCGGTACGGCGTCAGACTCTGTTTCCATTGCTCACTATTATATTGTCACTGCATTGGTTCGAATCCCAGTAGGTCCGTGTTTAAGTAAATTTCATCAATGATCCTTTTTATACGTGTTTATGACTGAAAACGCTTTTGATTTAATGCATTTAAATATTTCTTTTAAGAGCCATATTGTGCTTTCAAGCTCTAAATGGAAAAACAAACGTCAACGATTTTTTTCACGGTGAAACTGTCTGAATTACAACAGCAAGTTTGCAAAAGCTCATTTGATGTTAACTTAAGAAATAATATTTTTTTATTGGTTCTTGTACATGTGAGCGGAGTTTTAGCGCATTGCGAAGGCTTAAAACGTGGACATGTTCTACTATGAAAGAGGAACGGCTTAATGGCATCGCTTTAATGTTTGTGCATAAACACGTTCCAGTTGATCGAAAACAAATTCTACATATGTGGGATTCGACTGGAGACAGGAGAGTTGAATAAGCGTTCAATAAGATTGATATTTAAAAGTTGAAGAATAATAAAACATGTTCATGAAGCATTATTCGCTAAAATGTTTGATAGATCTGTTTCTTCATATTATAAGGTAGTACTATTTTATTTTAGTTTTTTCAATAATAAATATGTAAAGCATATCCTATTATCCATATACATACTATGGCTTGTATGAGAGAGCTGGGTCTCATTTTTTTCTTTTTTCTTTCTGACTTCAAATGAAGTATATGACTATTTTTCTGTAGTTAAGTTTGTTACATAATTGTCACGTCAAACACCGTTGATGGTACCAGAATATAAAATTGACAATGAACTTGTAGCATATTTGTTTTTGTTAACTTTATTGATACCAAACGGTAATATGTAGCGTCCACAATTTCGATAATTTAGGTATAAAATGTAGTTTAAATGGCCTTTAAAACGCACCAGAGACGTTCTAGGTATAAAAGATTTTTACGGGAGGAGGGGGGGGGGCATGCCCCCGGACCCCCCTTGAAGGACCTAAGATACTGCCTCGGCTTATATTTGGGTCTGGCTACGGCACTGTAAATATAAATATTACAATACCAAAAAACATATATTATCTAATATGTGTCAACAAAATTTAAAAACAATCTGGAAACATATAAGAACATTTACTAAAAATAAGAGTGGGAGTTTATCGGATGTGTCTTTACAAGACTTCGTAGACCATTTTAAAAATATTTCTAATTCGATTGAAATTTCGAGTCTGAATACCGAAAATGTGCATAATTTTGATGTTAATATCGATGAACTTGCTATGGATTTATAAGGTGTAATAAAATGTTTTGCATCTATAATAAAGTCGCAAACATTTCCATCAAAATCTTAACTTTTATTTATTTTTTGTGATAATATTGTTTTTTCCACTTCATCTACTGTACAATCCATCTAACGGTACATGCAATGTTTATGGGTGACTATCGCAACCGTTGTTTATTTTTGGTGTTTTCACTTTATATACATTTATATTTGTTAATGCAGCATCAACCAACTAAAACAATATCCCGGAAAGAGAAAAAATAATGCATTTGAATATAAACAGTATTTTCGTTTGACAACTGATCATGTGTGTACGATGTGAATATAAATTTAATTTAGTGAAAATTCGTTCATACGACACAAAGACACAATTTTGTTTTACGGATAATTTTAATTTACTGAACGATATATATTCATACGACACACGAACACTTACTCCGATCCTAATAAAAAGACAGATCCGCTCGGCTTAGAGAACTGGGACAGTCGTGTAAAATATCGAATACAACATATATATTTTATAAACAACTGGTAGCAAGATGAGTTTCAGATTATTGGTCAGTTACCACATTTTAACTAACTCTTTTGACCTGTTATTCTTTTCAGCTCAAATTTTGGAAAATGCGCATAATATCACTTTAATGTATTATTAATTGTAAAGTGATTGATGAAGCTGTACAAATATAGCTATGTTAGTGAGCAAAACAGGCTATATATGTCGTTAACGACCACCGGAAATAAACGATAACTTGTAAAATAATTTGGTTTAAATATTTATTTACCGGAAATCGATTTTAGTCGCTTCCGTATTTAGGTCCGGTCGAGTTCTAGTTGACAGATGTTAATGTTAGGTAATTGACACCATGGACAAAATATATATTAGGTGCAGTGAACAACGCGGAAGGTGTTATTGCCAACATGGCAGGTTTCTATAAAAACGAGCCGCGCGAGGAAAAAATAGGCGCCACTTGTAGATGAAGATGAATGCTATTTGAAACACACATCGGTACAACATAATTTAAAACTTTTATGATTACATGTTCATTATTGGTATTTTTTTCCGAAATTTATAACAATCACGCGCTGAATTTTAACTACATGTTATATGGTTCCGGGATTATTTCTTGAACTGATGTTTTCTAAAAATTAAAATAGTTCACTGAAGTTTTCGCTGAATATTAAGGATGGTTTAAATATTTGCAAAAAACGCATTATAAATATCAAAAGTTGATCGTCCGTTTCTTACACAATATAAATTGCAGTGCTTTTTCTGTAATAACGCCATGCATATTTGCACGTAAATGCTTTAGGTAACAATATACTAAATCTTTTTGGAGTGCAATGCTATACTCTCTAAAAACATGAACATCATTTATAAGAAGACACAATGCTCTGTAGGGGCACTTGCCATGACTTTATTTTAGAATGTTTCTTTGTGCATGTGGTAGGGAAAGCATTGATGTTTAACAGAAATTCACTATTTTGCTTGAAGGTTGGAGACTACATGAGACTTTGACAGATGGCGGGAAACCCTCATCCACTGGTACGAAGCCGGTAAATAGATGGCTGTAAAACAGTGACCGCTGATTCGTGTCGAGTTCTTTCTTGCAAAACGCATGACCTATCTTTTTATTGTTTAAATCAACTCGGCTTGGAGTGCTCTTTAAGAAAAGGTATGGGTATGAGGGTGTCTATGCGCAAAAGTTTGACCTTATTTTGTGTTAAAGTTATTGCTTTCACATTTAATTTGTGTAGGAAATCTTTTGGTATATTGTGACCTTTAATGATAGTCATGACCTATCAATTGAGAGAATCATAGGCGCTAATTTTCCCAAATTACATCCCATAACATATATATATACAGTATAGTCAATGTAATAAGCATAATGGAAGTGTTTCCAGGGTAGAAAGCAAGACGTTACTCATAAAACAATGTATACAATAACTAATTATAGTAATATACGTCCATGGACATTGGTTTTTTCCGGACAAAATAATGGGCGCACGGCCGCCTCCTGTATAAATAAAACAACGTCAATTTGGAGTGCAAAGGCAGTTTTGCCGAAACGTTGTGTATATTCTCTCACAAATATGTGCTTATGAAAATGAAATCTTTTTATTTGTATCTTTCACATTTGAGTCAAACATACGCACGAGTTAACTTGAAAAAGTTGAAAATCATAATATTAATATTATAAGTATGAACAAACTTTTTTTCCTTTTTCAATTTGCTTCTTTATCTCCATTTTTAAACTAACACGCAACGTTTGTATTCGAATCTTTGTCAGTGAACACATATTCTGTAATCGTTCTTTGATATTGTTGAAGAATACATAAACACATGCGTCTTGTTATGAACCCACTCTCACAGGCATTGTGTAGAAAAGGCCGATGTGATAATGAACAGCGACACAAATGTACATGATTACTTGTATTGCACAACTGGACATCATAAATTAAATTGAGGGCATGAAGGTCAGCACAGTGTCAATCGTATCATAACAAACATCGGAATGCAGGTAAGAATTTTAACCATTTTATCATGCTGTTAACCCATTTAAGCCTAGCGTCCTGAAAAAAGGACATTGCAAATAGCGTAGACCCAGATGAGACGCCGCATAATGCGGCGTCTCATCTGGGTCTGCGCTGTTTGCTTAAAGAAATGTCTGTAAGAAATATTCTAACAATAGAAATAAATATACCAGACATCTCAAATTTTGGAAATAACTTGATCCAATTTAGAAGGATGGGAGAGTCCACTAGGCTTAAATGGGTACATTTTTTGACGAAAACTGCAAACTCATATCACCCCGGGCTTATGGCAAAGGTCGGTTTAACTATTAAAACGCCTTCATCAAATGTTGATGTATTACCGACCCCCACACTCCGATAGGCTTGATCCTTAACAGCCATTGTGTTAAAAACGTGAAATTTGTCATTTCCAATTATCGTTGGGGGGAAATGAATTCGGACTCTTTTGAACGTAGTAGATTACAAATTTCACAAATTAACAAAAAATAAATACATTAATATATCGGCCGTTCGAATATGACACAGTATACATGTTTTATTCCAAACAAGTAGAATAAAGCATATAAAATCTTATGTTAATGAAAATTTATACTTTTCAAGCAGATTCTTTCCATTCTATGACACACGTTCCTTAGAATCAAAGCATTTGTGTTGTTATATACCATCAATATAATTATTTTGTCGTTGAAAGTCGAGTATTTTATTACAAGGCAGCAACTTACATATATGGAGCAGGAAAACAAAGGTTTAGAAGTAGATTGTATCAAAGTCGAGAAGAACTTGATATTTCTTTTAGGTACTAAATGTTTTAAATGCATCGTACGTGAAGCGTTATCGCCATATTTGTTAAAGAACAATGTCATAGAAGGAGAGGTACAACCATACTAATAAATGGTTTTCTTTTTCACGGCGCATGGCACATGCAATTTTCATATTAATGTCGACAACGTTTATGTCATACGATCACTGTGTACCGTATTCATTGAACATTCTTTAGCTCAGATTGAAAAGCGAAGAGAATCCTTGACATGCGACATGTTTAATGGTTGATTTAAAACCTAGTCATTACCTGCGCTGCAGGGGAGTCGGGGTGTTTGGCGAATAAGTCAAAGTCACGCCTTATCAAGGGTGTAGCGAAGTAACGGTAAAACAACAAACTTGGTTTTATAAATGGTCTTTGAACGCCAGGGTTTGTGAACCGTAACATTTGGATAATAACATAAATATATCGATTCTTTGGTTAATATTCGTGTATATCAGAAACGGATAATTAATCGGATCTAATGATAGAATATACTAGTATAAATGAGCCGCGTTCTGAGAAAACTGTGCTTAATGCATGTGCGTAAAGTGTCGTCCCAGATTAGCCTGTGCAGTCCGCACAGGCTAATCAGGGACGACACTTTCCGCTTTTATGGTATGTTTAGTTTCAAGGAAGTCCCTCCTTACCAAAAATCAAGTTTAGGCGACAATTAATGACAATTTTTAATAACGGAAATAAAGAAGAATGCACCTTTAAGACAAATGAAAGTTATCGTATGTACCTCTGATTATAATCGTTTATCGGAAAAGTGCGGTTTATTGGCGGTGTCCAGAACCGTCGTAAGTGCTGGTAAAGACATCATGACTACATAGTTTTTTTACGTACTATTATATGTGAGTTTTAATTAAATAAGACATCAAATGAAACAATGTAGTTGTGCACTTTTTGCTAGACAGACTTATTGTCTCTTTGACAAAATTTTGAGATAAAATGTCAGAATTTGTGTGACGTGAACTCACGGTTATATTCACTTTTTGTTGTAATATTTGTTCACATCCACAATTTTATGTTGAAACAGTTAACTGAGTAATGTTAATAGCTACGGACGTGCTTTTAACCGACAATTTAAATTTTAGATTTATTGATTAATTAATCGTGTCGCGCCAACAAATTTGGGTGGAGGGTTATTTTTATCATTCTTGCATTAATAACAAATGCGAACCCAATATTTCAAACGAGCTTAAATCAGACTCGTTTGTTAAAATCATTTATGCATTTACAATTAAAGGGATCTTTTCACGTTTTGGTAAATTGTCAAAATTGAAAAAAGTTGTTTCAGATTCGAAAATTTTCGTTTTAGTTATGATATTTGTGAGGAAACAGTATTATTGAACATTTACCATGGTCTAATATAGCCATTATATGCAACTTATGACGATTTTAAAACCTAAAAATTATAAAGCGTTGCGACGCGAAACGATTGAATAATTTGGAGAGTTCTGTTGTTGTCGTTAAATTTTGTGACACTACGAAGATTGCTTTTATAAGGTATAAAATACATCACCTATGTGTACTCGGCAGAAGAATAGCCGAGAGAGTAAAAGCGGTCACTGGTTCGAAACCTGCTCCTGGCAAAGTTTTTTCCTTTTTTTAATTTTATTCTTAATTTTATACTGCAGCTTTTACGATCAAATGTTTACATTTATCAATAGAAAGCATTTAATGAATAACTTCAGAACATGCCAAAATCTGTGAAAAGGCCCCTTTAATGATCCGACTGCTTTTCACTGGTATATTGTGATCACACAATGCACCTATGTCATGATCGTTTCGTTGTGTCTACAATTCGATACATATAATGTTTACTCAACGGCCATGAAAATTCTGGAGAACTGCATAGTTTAACGACGTATAAAGTAGTATTTTGGCAAATATACACACTGTGTAATGTTGCTATGGTTGGTTGGTGCATCAGTGATTGTCTGCATTGACTGCATATATTTATCAATCAATATAATAATTGAAGACATTTTTTATACAAAGCGAACAGAGAAGATGCTAACTTTAGTGTTTGAAAAGCGCGTAATTGCATGTGCGTCATAACCGGAGCGTCTCAGTTTTGATACCGTACTGCACAAACACCTACCATTCGCGTTAGATGCAATATTGGGTATTTTAGTGACCGGCGCACTATTAAGTACAGTGCCATCTATAATCTTGCCCTTCTTTCATCAATAATATCGCCGGTCGACTCTCGCGTTTTCAAAAAATCAGGGGAGACAAAAAGGGGATATGTTTACGTCATTAATGTGCATCAAGCATATTGGTAATAAATGGTTAAAAATTACTGTAACACAGTTTAATCAAAGCGCTGAAGGCACTGAAGTTGTTCGCTATTGCATAATTTAAGACGCAATTCATTTTTCAAAATTAATCGCAAGTTTGAAATGAACACACGCCATTCACATTGATAAAGAGTGTGTCATAACGCACGGGTCGAGCTTTGTGTGCACTTTTTATCATCCTATTTATTTCATAGATATAACTTAGACAAAATAAAAACAACATGGCCTTTATTGGACGTTCTGAAAGCATAGAAAGTATGATGAAAATGGCAATGAGAACTAAATATAAAGACAATTTGCATTCAACATCATATTGAATGAATATTATTGGAATATTGAATACCTATCTCACTAAGAATATAATTTCATGATGAAAATTCACTTTACAAAACTTTTGATTTTTGACACCGTATACAAAGTCAAAATATACAAGAAGATCATTAATGAAAATAAATAAATAATAAATCTGCGAGCAATACATTTTACTCACGAATTAGGTAGTCATCAAGACAGCCCTGTTGACCCGTACATTGTGGTTTATGCATTACTTGTAACCCTAGCAGTTCACACGGTGTCAACAACTCTTACCTAAACATAGGTATAGAGCACTCGTGCGCTTTTTCGGCTTAGCTGTTTTACTCAGCTTTTCATCTTAATGACTTTTACATAACGCCAACAGACACGCACGAATATGTTCGAATATTTCATAGGCTGATTCGAGATAAACCTCTGAACTTTGGCTACATCACTGTGCCTGTGCTCAGCGCAAAGGATGTAGCACTGTTCAGTATAAGAATTTCCGGACTACTCTCTGAATGTTCAAACGACACAAATTGTGGCTCAGTTACAATTACGCGTTAAAATCTATTTCGCAGAATTTCAGTTTTGCTTTCAAGATGAGAAAACAATCATTACCAAAATAGTATAGTGTCACGATAAGAAGAAAATCGTTTAATTATCCAACCACAATGTTTGCCGTACTCCTTCAGCAAGTCTGGAAATAGTTCCTGAACGCCTGGATAGGCTGCCCTTATTTACAAGTTTGCTATTTTGAAATCAATTTTGTATCGAAAAGCATTGTGCTTAAATGTGCCATTTACAATTCGCCATGAGATTTTTAATGACCCTCGTCATGCGAAAGTGGGTCTTATTCCATATGCGCCCATCATATATATATAGCCCACTCACCCTGCTCATCTCTCAGTCTGGTCAGGAGATACATAATGAAACCATAACCTATTGAGTTATAGAGAACAGCATAGCCTCTGACCAGACTGCGCAAATTCACATGTTGAGTTTAAGAAACGCTGGTCGAAACGCATAAGACCCATTTTCGCATGACGCGGCTATGGAAGTGTGATTTAAATGTGTCGAAAGAAAACTGCGTTTAAATCAAACATTAACATACGATATATTTCGATAGTGAAGAAACATACTCATAATAAGGCATGTGAAGACACATATGATGTGCACTCCCGTAGCATATGTTTTATCTTCTTACACTAATGTGTGGTTTGACACTGACAACACACATTTAATGCGGTGAATATGCAACTTATAAGTGAAAAAACACGCAATAGTTAAACTTTTGTTTTCAGTTTATTTATTTATTTAGAAAATTAAATTGCAAACTTTATTTCAAAGTCAGCGTTTACGCCGACTACATTTTAAAAAGATATTTCTTGTTCTATTTAGTCGTTTACGGTTTTAGCGATTATAACGCATTTTTGAGGTTGTCTATAGTATACCTGTAGTAATTGGTGAACTCATGTCCAACGTTTTATAAATTGAGAACTGTAAATATAAACAAGCTTAACCTTCTACTATTGCGTTGTTAGCACCCGTAAATACAAAAGATCGCCGCTATCTGTTGAGAACAAAAGAACGTTTCCCAGAAATCCCCGCTGTAGAAGCATGAACGAGGTTACGAAACAGATCATTCGTGTTATATTTTATTGTTTGTTATATTCGGTTTTAGCGATTATTAAGCATTTGTGTTTTTGTCTATCGTATCCCTGATGTTATTGTTGAACTCATGTTCAACGTTTTATAAATTGAGAATATAAACAAGCGTAACCTTATACAAATGCGTTGTTGTTACCCGAATCCATTAATAGCCTCAGATAAGCGTAACTTATACTATTGCGTTGTTATCACCCGTGCAATTGAACTCTTCCTTGTTAATCAGCAGCCGCATCTATTAATAGCCTCAGATTATAAATGGACTGAGCAAAAATACTACGTCACGAAGACGCAGCAGAAAGTGGACTATTTTAATCATTCATAAACAATCTTAATCATTCATAAACAATCTCTTCCGCGACATGTAAAATCCAATCATTGTTTATTGACTTTTTTTATATAAGCTCCGTTCGAAACTATTACATTTAACACAATATTCATATAATGTTTCCATTTGTGAATGAATATAGTTGGAGAACTCAAACCTGTTGCATAAATTATACAACTCTTTCTCGCGCGGATGTGGCAGGTAGTATGCTCTCCGTAGATAAGCCGAACCGACTTGAAATTTTGAGTAACAACATTAGCTGGTCGCTACGCGACCAACTAAAAACCCGAGAGTCGACAGGCGATATTATTAGAGCGATATTTGAACAGTACAAATATCGCTTGTCGCTTTGTGTATCGAGAAAAATATCGAGTATCGCTTCGTATGTCATGTTTTGCGGTCTGGAATTAGACCGCGATACACGAGATTCGGATAATATGGGCGATATTTATGGTAAGCGAAATGCACATTAAACATTTATTCCTTAAACCCGGGTTCAAGAACCGCGGTTTAAAATCTCTTAACTCTATAGTAAGAAACGACCAATGAAATCGTAACATATGCCTTCTAATTGTGGTTCAAGCTCCGCTGATTGGATGTCTCAGAATTATGTAGATAAGAGATTTGTATCTATTTTTAAACACACTTTGAAGCGCGGTTCAAACTCTTGAACTCGGGTGTAAGGAATACGTGTGCAAACGGCACTTTGAACTCGGGTTCAAAGTCTCTTAACCCTATAGTTAACTGTTAAACAATTAATGTGCATTCCGCGCGTCTTAACCCCAGTTTAAGACTTTGAACCGCAGTTTAAGACTTTGAACCGTCTCTTAACCCTATAAGGAATTAATGTGCAAACGGCACGTTGAACTCGGGTTCAATGTTTCTTAACTATATAATTAACTGTTAAATAATTAATGTGCATACCGCGCCTCTTAACTGCAGTTTAAGACTTTGAACCGCAGTTCAAAGTCTCTTAACCCTATAGTTAAGAGATGACCAATGAAGTCGCCGTATTTACCTTCTAATTGTGGTTTAAGCTCCGCTGATTAGTTGTCTCAGATAACAGATTTGTATCTATTTTAGACACACTTTGTACCGCGGTTCAAAGTCTTGAACCCGGGTTCAAGGAATTAATGTGCAAACGGCACTTTGAACCCGGGTTCAAAGTCTCTTAACTATATAGTTAACTGTTAAACCGTGGTTTAAGGAATTAATGTGCACTTCGCTTGCCATAGATATTTGAATAATGAAATATCGTGTATCGCTTCGTTTGACTCGCAAACTATCGTGTGTCGCTTCGTGTTTCGTGTGTTGCCCTTTGAACGCGAGGCACGATATTTTGCGCGATACACGAAGCGTAACACACGATATATTGCACGATACACGAAGCTACACGCGATATTTACCACGATATATCGCCTTTTGGGCTACCAACACAAGGGCGATATTTTGTGGTACATTCTCGCGCGTCGCTTCGTGTATCGCACAAAATATCGTGTGTCGCTTCGTGTGTCGCGCAAAATATCGTGTATCGCTTCCTGAGTCGCGTGTCGCCCTTAATGGAAGAAGGGCGAGATTATAGATTGCACTATCCGGATTCCGTAATTAAGCGATTAGTATGTTTCATAGTTATCATACACAAATGTACGTACTTTCAAAATGGCCATCGGCGATTGCTGCACGTCAAGTATTGCTACTTTGAGCGTTTGTTTTTGGTTTATGTTTTTTTGCTTTTTGTGATGTTTTTTGTTTAAATATCCACCTGTATGTAAATATAATATCGTAAATTCTGCAATGTTTTGAGCTTATTGCTGAGATTAATTTCTTTACCCGTCTCTGTCAATAGACAAAAGCACTATAATTGTGAATCCCATAACAACGATGTTTCAATTTAAATCCCCAAGCTCCTGACATACAATATTTTTTTTGCAAAACCCGTTTGGGTTTATGTACAAAAATTGCATATTTTAACATTGATAATAGCACCTACAGTGGGATGTTTGTCATATAAGTTGTTTTCACATGGGTTTCCAGCTGACGGTGTTTCTAAATTATCGCATACACACAATACTTACCATGCGTGATAGAATCTAGTTTGAAAGCAGTCAATGTATGCGGTTTGTCCCAGTGTAGGACAAGCGATGTGTGCGTTTGGAATGAATTTATATAACAATGTACTTAAAGGAATTTTAATCCGTCGAGTTCAACCTGTTATTTGTATTGTCATTCACAACTAAATATATTCATACGGAGAAATCTGTTCAAAAACTAGAACCCTGGATAGACGTCCTTCGGTTGTGTGTCGATGTCCCACTGAATTAGGTCATTCAAAAGAAAAAGCGTAGGCTTAAACTACATATCATTCGGAACACTAGCTGTCCAATAACATGACAATCTACTACTAATTGAATGAGATTTTGAATAGCAACACAGGATTTTCTTATAACGTTACATGTAATATTATTGTAGCGTGTAATTAACGTAAATATTCACTACGCAAATCAATATAAATATGCGGTCGTGATCGCACAAATGAATCATAGGACTCTATTTAAAATTGGAGTGAAAAATAGAACAATCTTCATTATTATAGCATAGTTCTCGGAAAATCGGCTTAACCCATTTAAGCCTAATGGACTCTCCCATCCTTCTAAATTGAATCAAGTTATTTCCAAAATTAGGGATGTCTAGTATATTTATTTCTATTTTTAGAATATTTCTAACAGAAATTCCTTTAAGCAAACAGCGCAGACCCAGATGAGACGCCGCATTATATACGCTGTTTGCAATGTCCTTTTTTCAGGACGCTAGGCTTAAATGGGTTAACGTATGGGCGTATAGTGTTGTCCAAGATGGATTTTCGATAAAAAGATAATTATTTGAAACGAAAAATTTTGTGCAAGCGGTAAGTGTGGTTCCTGATAAGCCTGTGCAGACTGTTATCAGCGAAAAGACCATTTCAAATTAAATTTCCTTAACAGTATTGCCATTTAGAAATTATCTTTGACATTCAAACTCATTAGGAATTGATGATTTCCGAACCGAATGCAATTTAATATAACATCCGTATTTATGTACTTAATTCGAAATTTATCAATCTCTGTTATTCGATATATATTAGACAGCACTAAAGTATTGATGCAGACATAATGGTTATGTTTAAATGTTTTTATTGCTTCAAACAGAAATATAATTATATTATAATCACAATATGACCTTTGCGTCCTAACAATTTCCCAAATCGAGTTGCACTTTTGTAACAAAACACCATAATAACTCGCTTTTTTGTAATATATTATGTATAATTTAAGTGTTCGATGTCTCAACTTTACATATTCATGTCTAAAACTTTAAGATGCTTATATATATGGCGCGCAAAACTGCTGATACACATATTGTAGTATGTGTACAAAGGCGATGACGGCAACGTTGTTGATAATGACGACAACGACGACGACGACGACGACGACGACGATGATGATGATGATGATGATAATGGTGATGATGATTGTGGTGAGGAGGAGGAGGAGGAGGAGTTTAGAAAAATTGTTTCTCTTTGGTGTTTCTCTCAATATATATTCCGACACATTAAAAATTGGATGATTGATCCGTTTATTGCTAAGCACTGTGTCAATAATTATTTTTTGTTTTGAGATTTTAAATAATTTTGGGAAAAATTATGACTTGTTTACTTGAGTACCTAATCAACCGTTTTTCTATCAGGGATAGTTGCGTAAAACTGAAGTCAAATTAAGGAGCTACACAAAGCAAACGTGTTAAATAGATAGACAAGACTGTTAAGCATGGAGAGAACAAAACACATATTTCTTTCCAGCATATTAATTATATTTCATTGATAAATAAATGAAGCAATTTAAGCATGCAATACGAAATACGAAAAACAATGAGATATGTACTAGCATAATCTGAACAGGGAGTTTTGAACAAGAAATATTATGACACGGGGATTTAACCTAGCTATACATAAATAACGAGATATGAACTTGCAATACCCAAACCAGGAGACTGAACGTTTCGAAAACCTAAATAAGACGATTCTAACAATACTATTATTGAAATTGATATACATAGTTGATTATAATATTTGATAATGTAATCTTTAACAATGGGATTTGCACATGCATACACAAACAAAGAGATATGAACTTTAATTCTGCAACCAGGAGACTTCAACAAATCCTTCCTAATTAACGACATTTGAGTTTACAATACCTAACCAATAATAGAAATTCAATTGAAAATTATGGATATTTGAACTAGCATACATAAACACGGCGATTTGAACTCGCATACATAAGAAAGAGATTTGAAAGTTAACACTTCAACCAGGGTACGTAAACTAACACTTCTTATGAACGTGTTTTAATTGTTAATACATTAACATTTATATTTGAAGTTCAATTTAAATTATGGATATTATAACTAACATACTTCACGGCTATTTGAGCTTGCATATCTACACAATTAGATTGTAATTTTCCACAAGTTAACAACATTAGAGATTTTAACTTTTAATTCATCAACACGAAGATTTAACTTGGAATCCCTTAATAAAGATACTAGTTGAACTTGCAATGAAAACACGAATATTTGAGCTTGCAATTATTAGATTATACATTAACAAGTGGATTTGAAGTGGATTATACACAATAAGAAAAGAACATTCAGTGAAATGAAAATTTGTATACCTACAAGAGATCCGAATATGGAAATGCCCATTTCCAATACATACACACGGTTATTTGAACATGTAATAACTTAAAAAGTGATAATTGAACGTGCAATACCTAAACAATTATGTTCGAACAATATCGTACAACGTACGAGATTCCAACGTGCAATACTTAACCACTGAGATTTTATCTTGCTCTACCCTCATGTGATGAACTTGTATTACCTCAACGAAGATATTTGAACGTTCAATGCATATGGTACATGAATTCGGAATACCTAATGACGGTAATTTGACATTTCAAAACACAATAAAGCAGAGTCACAATTCTAGCGTCACTTAGGTCTCATATTCACTTGAACACGACCGGCGTCAATCAGCACTTTACGCTTATTGATATAATTATTTTAATCCATTTATGCCTAGTGTACTCTCCCATCCTTCTAAATTGGATCAATTTATTTCCAAAATTAGAGATGTCTAGTGTATTTATTTCTATATTTAGAATATTTCTTACAGAAATTCATTTAAGCAAACATCGCAGACCCCGATGAGACGCCGCATCATGCGGCGTCTCATCTGGGTCTACGCTGTTTGCCAAGGCCTTTTTTCTAGTCGCTAGGCATTAATGGGTTAAACTCTTCTCACAGTCAAATACTGTTTGCTCACGGACACTATAAGACGTTCGCAAGGCTCTATACATCGTAAGATTGTTTTTGCATTGTATGAAACAATATTATAAAACAATTAGATAATGTAAACAAGTTTTTTACTGTCACAGACTAAATATGTCACAAGCTGAGAGCAACATAATTATGTTAAAGCTTCGTTTGATGTATAGGCATAATTTCAAAAATTACGATCATGTTTCATCTGTGTAAATGGCATGAATACATTATTGGTAGATATCGATTTTGACTTTTTTAAATGCAACCGTAGCACACGAATTTCAAAACGGCAACACTGAAACGTTAACGTCAAGCGTCTTGCGTTACACATACCCCGCTTCTGTTTATAATGGGATTCGACTGTAATGATAGAAGTAAACATGTTGACTGCATCCATGCATAATTATTTGCGTATCAAATTGTATGAATATATATATGACATGTTTATTATTCCATTATAATTAAAGTCTACTTACTTTATTTAAACCACGGGGAACATGTTTGACGTCATAAATCATGTTGATTTGTCCTCCTAGTGTGTGAATAGCGTATGTAATCCACAGGTGTGTTTAAAAGCTCATACCTATTATATATTAGTGTGTTGTTTTTCGATATTTGGTCACGGGAGCAAGCATATTTGCACCTATATATTATTTCTCGTTATCAAGTTTGTATATCTGAACTATTTTTGTCAGGTGATCACGACTTTGTATGTCGCACACTTTTACTGAAGTTGTTATTGCGTCTTAACCAGAACTTAACTTTGTATTGTTATTTACCGTTAAATATATATTTTAAACATTGTGTGGTCTTATATTTACACTGTCAAATACAATTAAATGTACATCTTTCAAAGTATCTAATATCCCTTGAGAAATCGAAAACTAAACACGAAAATAATAAGTAAATGAACTGTACACATATCTATGATAGTTTTCAATATATCACACTGCATTTATTGCTTAATATCTGATTTAATATATATATCGTCATCGGTTAAATTCGCCAATTAGCTATTATATTATAATTTCTAAATGCACACATTTTTAAGTATAATTCTTCAATATCACTAGTTCACTACAATCTTCTTCTCAAACCAGAAAACAATGCACATAAACCAGAAAACAATGCATGTGCATGCAGTTACACAGTGATATTAATGTTCAAAATGTATCAACCATTCTATGTTTGTAGATGCAAGTCGAAGTTTTTTCCAAGGTTAAAGTCGTATGACAGCGTTCTATGAAAGTGATATATCAGAATTAGACCTTAAATTGCTACAGCTGACAAAAATGGTGTAGCATTGACAGCGTGATAAATTGATCTTAACGGCTAACGTTACGTCTGTGAACATCGTTACCGTTATCAATTAACGCGCGTTTAATGACAGAATTGTGACAATTCATTTGTTAATGTTCACTGGCCTTGGATGTGTCGATATTTATGGCTAATGGCAAACATTAAAGATTGGCATTAGCGTTTAAAAGGCTGTCGAGACGCGAGTTGGCTAATGAATCTGTCGTTTGCATGAACATCAACAGCTTTACATAATAAAATGCATATCGTTGAGACATGTTAAGGGATTTAGAACGAAATATATATTTCCCATAAATGTATCGTATGCTATGAAAGTTAATAATATAAAGGAAAGAAAGGAATACGAATAAAAGATATACATAATCAACTGCCTTGTATATCACGCATAAAACACAGGTTTCTCTTTTCTTTATTTAGTGTTTTACTAAGAGGCAATATGCTGAACTTTAAAGTAACTATATTTTAAGCAACCGGTCGCCTATTACAACAGAATGTCTATTGTTATCAGCATTCTTTAAACATCACATGAACAATAATAATAAACTTGCGCATGTCAGCATAAGTGACATTTTACAATTACTCAAGTTTTTCACCATTTAAAAGACAAAGCACCTTTACAAATATATAACAAATAAAACAAAAACACACACTACACTACTTAATACTGGGCAAAGAGTTGATAAAGGAATATTGCGTAAAATAGATTAACTTGCTTGTTTAAAATAAAACAACAACATATTTAGTAAAATAAAACAACAACATATTTAGTTTGGTTTCAAAATAACCGACGCAACTGTGGATTGGTAAGTGAACATATGTGTCTTGTTCTGAGAAAACTGGGCTTAATGCTTGTGCGTAAAGTGCCGTCCCAGATTAGCCTGTGCAGTCAGCACAAGCTAATCAGGGACGACACTTTCCGCTTTTATGGTATTTTTAGTATTAAGGAAGTCCCTCCTTACCGAAAATCAAGTTTAGGCGGAAAGTGTCGTCCCAGATTAGCCTGTGCGGACTGCACTTGCTAATATGAGACGACGCTTTACGCACATGCATTAAACCCAGTTTATCAGAACAAGACACATATAAATGCACGGATCCTAATGCGTATGTACATGAATTATCAGTATAAAGGGCATGATTTAATACGCGTATTTTCTATAAACCAATATTTTTGCACAGTAGACGAGTATACATGCTCCGCATATATTAATTCATAACAAACATATAAGGTGTCATCTTGTAAAATGCTAATTCAGCAAAATAATTTGGATACACTTAACAGCGCTTGTTTAAAATAATCTCTTAATCTCTCTTTATTGTCGATATTTCTTCTTTTTTTAGTTATTTATTATCGTTCAAACTCGATGTAAATATCTACAGATGCGGTATCTGTAGTCACCTTTGAAGTTTTATGTTCCCGTTCGCACTTCAGTTGACGACAGAAACAAAACTTACCACAAAAAGCGTTTATTGAAGCAAGTTAGACCTATTTGATTTTCCGTTTCAGGATTTCCGTCGGTTCTAAATAATCTGTCGGAAAATTACCGACCTTATCTATTTCAACGTTGTACCAAACTTGTTAAATACCTCTCGAGTGATCCAACGAAACTATCACCGGCTTACTAATTGGTTTAACGTTGGCGACAACACAATATTATCTCTACCCTAAGCTTTTTTTCTTATCACGATTGGAGTCGTGTAAAACACTCTTAAGCGAGTATTTCGGTGATAAGAGGTATTGCTAACGAAATGCTTTTTCAATAATGCCGAAATAAATTGCATTCCAGTTTTGTATAGCTGTCATCGAGCTTTACACAAAAATATATGTGTTGATTTTATAATCGCATTTTGATAAGGATAGGCCGGTGCATTTTTTGCTATAAGCGTAATTGTTTACATAGGACCTGATTGTATTCGCAAGTACATCGCAACCTTTCACCTAATTCACGATTATTCAAAGCGGTACTAGAAGACCTTAAACGGATAAAGTTAAAAGTTTGACTTAAACAATTTCCTCACGCATTGTAGCCTCCGGCGCAACAAGGTCTTTACACGAATATATATTATAGTGAATATGGTGGGTGCTTAAGATTATTTAAAAACATGGTTTGGTACAACAGATACACATGTTTTATAGACACTAGACAGTATATATATAGATGATTCTTCATAAATGCTAAATGAAAAATATTCTTGTCTAACTTATACTTAAACACCCAGCGAAAGCATGTTCCGACTGTAGCCAGTTTTTATCATTTTACTTCCTCTTCCCATTACACAAATTAATTGTTCCTTGAAAGGATACACCACTGAGTACACCTTTTTATAGGTATTTATTACTTACGTTCATATAAAATACTTTGGTCGTGTGTCCTGATTATAACATGTAAGTATTGAACAATTTTATATTATAGCTTTCGCTTAATTGTAGCATATTAACTCATGACACGTGTTGCTGTTATTGCAATAGCAGCAATCACTTTTATGCACACAATACAATGATCGAGAAGCAATGCTTGTTATACAATATATCTGCATATTCTGTTTTTTTGGCACTTGTAATGTTTGCTGACAGCGTGACAAAATAGGTTTATGATATAATCAACGTACTGACAGTACTGGTGTTACGATGCCTATTGAAGAGGATGGATATAACAGCATCAATGTTAGTTTATTTACATGACAACAATTGTGTCTGTGGGTACGAAAAAAAAATTGGGTACAACAATTTTGGGTACGAAAAAATTATGCGAAAAAAAATGGGTACGAACACAAATTTGGGTACGAAATAAAGTTTGGGTACAAAAATAATGGGTACGAACAAAAAAATTGGGTACGAACAAAAATTTGGGTACGAAAAAAAATGGGTACGAAAAAAAATGGGTACGAACAATTTGGGTACGAAAAAAATTGGGGATACGTGGAAGTAGTACCTATGTGGAATTTGAGCCACAATCGCACATTTTCGGCCCTTTCCTTCAATCATCGGATAAGTACCTCGAAGGAATTAGTATTAATACACATTTCGGAAGCGGTAATGCGGTCCTACCTACGCGCGTCAATATGTAAGCGAAATATGTGAACAAGAATGTTTGAAATAACGAAGAAAATCGTGTATTGATGTAAGTGTTTTGAAGAAATGAGCAGAAAATATATTAAATAAGCAATGGCGATATTTTTCTCAGCCATATGATTGTTATTAGTTTGATATCACAAAATAAAAGTGAAAGTAGAACTGTCAAAAATGACAACCTGTCAACGTGTTGTTTTTGCTGGCACGTGAGGGCGATTACACTGAATGTGTTCACATTTTTAGCAGAGGCTTTGTCAATGACCTTTATAGTATGGGTGGCTTTGTTATTATTTATTGCTATAATGTAACAGCATAATTGTTTATATGTTTACAATACACAAAGCATAAATCATGGTATAAATATACTGATTGAGCTTATAATAATCTGAGAAGTATAGCAAGGTCAATTAAGGACTTAACATACAATTGTTTGTCCGGATTTCATGAAGAATGAACCATGTATGTCCTAGATTTCAAACTCAAGGCCCTGGTCTGACACATTGGTAACATTGACGTTAAACTGTTACCAGGCTTCTGAAATTATTTTTATTGAACTATGTAAGGAAATCTAAATCAGGCACTGATTTTCTTTGTTTTAAAACAGTCACAGATCAGTTGTGGCCTCTCGGTAATGACCCATTTTTGCTTCCTTACCACACCCTTAAAACTGTCCACACATCTATAATAGCAAATCTGGATTTAGGTGATCTTCAATGGTACATTTAAAGTTTAGCTCTGTTACAAGAGTGCTGGTAAAGTCAAGTCTCATATTTAAATCTAGGCCATGTCAAAATCAAAGTGTTGAAGACAAATGAAAGATGCGTTCATTAATTATTGTCCAATTGTTAACTTCTGCTGTGAGTTTTAAAATAATGTTACTAATGACCATCATGTAAGAGAAAATTAACATTATCTTAGTATATCAGGTTTAGCAGCCTTTTAGATAACAAAGTTGGCTAGTTTTCAATTTCGCTTCTGGGGATCAAACCCGCATCGCAACCTCCTGCAATCAAAGTCGACACTCTACCAGTAGGCTTTTAGGAAGATTCTGAAATTTTTCGATCCCTCGAAAGCAACCACATGCCAGTGTCAATCGACGACTCGGCTGCCCGTGCCAGAAAAGTGAGCCGATCGAGAGGCTTTCCGTGCCACAACGAAAGCGAAAGTAGGCAGTTTTTTAGTAAAATTGATGAAAATTACTATATAGCGTACATTGAACGTAAGAATTTTATCATAAAGATGATATCAATGACACTAGATATTTGACATTGTAGGAAAAAGCTATGTTAAAAAGTCAAAGTTGTATATATGCACGATTGTTTCACCAACATCGTCATCATTCCATCTTCGAAAGAGTTTGTGTTAAGTGTTTGGACCTGCGGAATACTGTGAACCTGTAGCTGGACGTATGCTTCAACTGATGGACCACCTCTTTTTATGCACAAAGGTGTTTACGGGGTTTAATTTTAGATTTTCTTTCCTGTTTTGTGGATGTCGATCATCCATTTTCTTATTTATGACAGAGAGGCAGCCAAGAATGAACAGAGAGGCAGCATTCTGACAGAGAGGCCACCGATATGCATCTACACCGTGACACAGCACAATACAAAACAACATAAACTCATATATGAACAAAGCTGGGGTCACCGCCTTGGAACGGTCAAAATAAAGCATTGGGGGTTTAAACCGGTTTCAAAGCGCTCAACCTCACACTTGGCCCAGCAAGTCCGCCCGAATCAATATGATTCGAAAACTCGAACATGAGGAAAAAGAGTATGCGGATAGAAAGTAATATTGAAGATATCCTCGTTACTTTCCTTCTTTTCCAAATGCAAGAATTGCATCTGCTATGATAATATATTGTATTTACAGATTCACTGTAAAAGATTGATATTGCGTTATCTACAACAATAAGCTTACTGTATGGACAGCGGTAACAAATACGCTTATCATGTTTGTAGTTCACGTCTATTCGTGTGTCTGTCCGTCCGTCCGAATGATCTGGATCTTGAGATATTACAAAATTTACTTAAGGTAGGCTTATGAAACTGAGTATGTGGATCGATGGCAATGTGGGCAATTTTAAATTCGTTTCAGTTATGCGTGTCCGTGCATAAGTCCGTTCTTCTATCCGTCTGAATAATCTCTATCATTCGATAATTGAGAAAGTGCTTAAGCTTCGTTGATGAAACTCAATATGTAGGTAGAAAACCATATCCGAAATATGCACGTTATTTCAGTTATATATGAGACAAAAAGTTTGTTGCTTAGGAAGCAAAAGTAAGTGTAAACTAACATCTTGATCCTGCGACTACTTCAAAATACTAGGATTATGGAACTCGGTATGAGGATATAGGGATATGGGGCATATGATCATTATTTCAGTATTTCTGTCCTTCAAACTGTCCCTACAGTTTTTCGTCTGACCAAGATTTAAGTTTCGATCGCTACAGAAATAATTGAAAACAAAAATCTGCAATCTGTTATTAATACAAAGTACTAAGGTACTTAGGCTAGGTTAAAACTAAAGGGAACATTAACCAAGTGTGGACTGCTGTTTTGAATGTGACAAAATGCTGTGACAATGTTACACAATTAATTAAGTAAATAAGCGTTTTCTACAATATTTAGTAGGAACATGTTTATGTAAATTGCTTTTGAATATGAAGTCAATAATTTTGGATCTTTTGGTTAATGATCGCATCTGTTAACGTTGTAATCAGATCAGTTTGCATTTAACAACATTGTTGATAAACCAAATACCGCTGATTGAGACGCATAACGTCGGAGTTAAACACAATTGCTTGTCAATCTGTTCATTTATCAAAACGGACACAAAACGGATTACAACCGGACATCATGTTAACAAAGAGACGTCATAAATAATTCTTTATGGCGTGTTAATCTGTTAGATTGATATTATTGCTATTGTAACGAACATCTATAGTTAGGGCATAAACCTGTCAACATTTGAAGTAGTTATATAATGAATGAAGTAATGCGAGCCAGTGTACATTTTAGGCTTCCTGGGCGAAACATTTACACTGTTGTTAAAAAGCAAACTAGCAACACATCATAAAAACGACATGAAATACTTAACCTATTCAAGATACCGATTGGACAAAAGAAACACATGATTTTGTGCGCTGGCTACAGAACCCAAATTTTACACATGATCTCTTCAAAATTCTACATACAGTATTTCTCGAAAACCAAGAAGTTATATTACATAAGAATTGATAATTTATCACATAATTGTAGACACATTATAGTAATATTGATATTTGTACGCATAACAATTTCATATATAGACACATATGAAGAGATTTAGATGGTATTAAGCGAGACTTTCACGTAGTTATATGCTCGAGAGTGTTTGACAGGGATATCAGCCAGTAATCATCAAAATCTACAACTTAACCCTTTGCATGCTGGGAAATTTGTCGTCTGCTAAAATGTCGTCTGCAGAATTTCTAAAATTAGCATTTTCTTCGATTTTTTTCAAAGAATACTATCAGAACAGCAAACAGTTTGGATCCTGATGAGACGCCACGTTCTGTGGCGTCTCATCTGGATCCAAACTGTTTGCAAAGGCCTTTAAAATTCAGCTCCAGCGCTTTAAGGGTTAAGAGGCCCGATAGGGAACATTATATAGAATAATATAACCGTTATTGTTCTTTACTTTAGCAAAAACAATTCATTTAATAAAACGAACACACGCGCAGAACGTACTCAAAATGATATGACATTGCTTTGATTGACTTGAAGTTTGCAAGTATTTTAGAAGCAGACCAAACGTTAACACTGAATTAGCAATTTAAACAAATCCTATCATCAATAACTAGATGATAAGTTCATTTGAGTGTAATCAACATGTGTTGAAAATATGATCACGCTATAAAATAAGAAATACAAGTTTTGCTTCGTCACATGTCTGTGTGTGTAGATCCATTTTTGGACAGTTCTTACCTTTCAATCATAAGATGAATGATGATAATTTCACCATTGTGTACGTAATCAATTTAGAGCAAGATTTAGTGTTGACTTTCTTTCAAGTGGTTAATTATGTTTTTTGGGGAATAAAGATAAATCGACAAAGAACATATATTCTCTTTTGAATGCCGCCGGCGATTAGCGATAGTACTAATTAAGGTATACACTGAATGAGTATGTGTCAAAGTATACACTTTATGAGTATCTCTCAAGATATTCAAGTTGTTTAATATGTAATAAAACACGGTTGCATGTAGACATTTTAATAAAGATTTGCATGATTTTGCGTGTCCGACATAAATAAATAAACACTCTTTAAATTGAAATTACAATTACTTTTTAGAGGCCTATTTGGCGGTACCATTATTTCGCCCACTAATGAAAACAAGTCAAAACAACAAACAATCAGTATTTATTATAAGTCATTTAGTCAAGTCAGATTCGGTAAGTCTACTCTTTAATATTTTTAGTGTTAATAAACATGCACTTTGTCGGAGCGAAATGATATGTTATGTGTTTGCTAGAAATTTCGTTCACCTTTTAAAGGGATCTTTTCACGCTTTGGTAAATTGACAAAATTGAAAAAAGTTGTTTCAGATTCGCAAATTTTCGTTTTAGTAATGATATTTGTGAGGAAACAGTAATACTGAACATTTACCATGGTCTAATATAGCCATTATATGCATCTTTTGACGATTTTAAAACCTAAAAATTATAAAGCGTTGCAACGCGAAACGATTGAATAATTTGGAGAGTTCTGTTTTTGTCGTTAAATTTTGTGAAACTACGAAGATTGCTTATATAACGTATAAAATATATCAAGTATGTGTAATCGGCGGAATAGCTCAGTAGGCTAAAGCGTTTTTACTTCAGGACTCTGGCAGGACTCCAGGGGTCACTGGTTCGAAACCTGGTCCGGGCAATGTTCTTTTACTTTTTTAATTTTATTCTTGATTTTTTACTGGAGCTTTTACGATCCAATGTTTACATTTATCGATATAAAGCATTTTATGAATAAGTTAAAAAATGCCAAAATCTGTGAAAAGGCCCCTTTAAGAAAAAATATAGAAAATTTAAATACATTAAAATAAAAAAATAGAGGCTTAATTTTAAATGTTAATTTTTGTTTAGATGTGAGCGAATATCAGGCCCTGATTATTTTCAGTATCATTCATATTCCATCAATCATACAAGTTATTGAGACACTGTACTTATTTTTTCAATTATGCAAAGATTTCTCGTCTTTAAATAACCTACCTTTTCTTCTTGTGTTACTCTTTTTAGTGGAACTGAAGGTTGTGAAATGTTCGCATAGGCACGGTTCTTTCCGGTTACATGTAATTTTTCCTTACAGAAAACCCTGTCTAGGCAGAATGTCTCGTCCCTGATAAGCCTGTACGGACTACACATGCTAATATGAGACGAGACTTTACGCAAATGCATAAAGTCCTGTTTTCTCAGTGCGAATCAAATATACTTTTTACCAGAGAAAATGCTCATATATTTTTTGGCGCGTCGTAGCAAAACTGAGTTAGAATATCTTGCTTTAGCCATTAGGTTGGCTTTCTTTGCATATATGCGTTGTATATTCTAATTACCATAAGGGGAAAGTGTCGGAATGGATATTTTATGTATATTTACAAATCGCTAAAACACGCCGCATAAAAAAGTCAATCTGGCAAAATAACGCGTTGCAACGCAAACGGTCGCTTTAGCGATTCGGCTGCTGCATTTTTTTTATGCATCTCATATCTCCGTATGAAAATTTCTATCATACTTCACACCGTGGTACATCGATCTTAGACACTCGCTTTGCGGCACACGTATGAGAATGCTGCGGTTTTTATTGATATTTAAACGTATGTTTAAACAGTCTTAATACTCTTATATTAAATATTATATTGCAGGTACAATATGACTTTAACTGCATGTTAATAAATAGTTTGTAACATGGAATGAATACTCATTGTGCAGAATTACTTAAATAAACATGTGTTGAAAAAAAGGAGAAATTCATTCGTCAACCGGGGTATTTGTAGGTCATGCACATGAATGGTTAAAACAAATAGAACAAAATATAGGCGATAAAACTAAAACGAAAACAACCGGAATTTTAGAGACATGTCCATTTTACACACATTTCGAATAATCTAGTTGAAAGCGTTAACACTTTACAAAGCCAAGTATTCCATAAAATAAACGAAGTTTTCTTACCCAATTAATCTACAAAAGCTTCCGCAAACTATTTTTTTAACTTGCCTGGCAACTACTGAAATTCAAATAGATTTCTAAAAGCCGATTAAGGTATTCTGACGTACTTTCGCGTTATATCGTTATATAAAACGAAGTTATATTTTTTAATTGGTTTAGCCATATTGTTTCAAGGGAGAAAAACAGTCACTTTCAAAGAGATGCATTGGAAAAAAGGTCGTATTTTTCCCTTAGAGCAACAAACCATGTACACGATTTCTTGAACAAAGGCGTAATATTATTTGCGTCATGCCAAACAAAATATCATACCTTAACATGTGTTCAAGTCGCCACTTCTTTCTTAGATATCGCGGTACAGTACCCGTGCTATTCTTAGCTATGTCCGCAAATATTAACGTTCAAAATAAATGACATTGATTACGCGCTCGAAAGTGTAAAAACATCCGAAGCGGAAATCGCAATTATTTCACGATCATAAAAAGGTGCTGGATAGACTATAAATGGAGTGGGCCAATACAATCATTAAACATATGAGCAATTACTCTTGTCACGAAATTCTATTCCAGGCGCAAATGCTTAATTGAAGCAACTGCAAATTTACAATGTATATGTCAATATGGCTTGTCGACGGCTCATTATAGACAAAAGAGGGTCGTTAATAAATGTTCATTTATAACATTATTTGTTGGCCCAGAATTTATAAGTTGTATTGCCTAATTAAAATACCACGAGCATTGTTAGCATCGAGCTCAATCGATAAATGTACTACAATTTAGATGTACAGTATATATAAATACATAATTTATATATGTAAATATACATATACATTTATGTATAAATACATGTACATATATATATATATATATATATATATATATATATATATATATATATATATATATATATATATATATATATATATATATATATATATATATATATATATGTATGTATGAAGATATATATATATGTCATTTCATATTTAATATTTTAGGGTTCTACGCTCTATTGTTGTAATTGCGTAATTCCTAATAATAACATTCATGATTAATATTGTGAACGTATTATCCCTTTTAATATGTGTCTTAGTTGCAATGCAATAAGTACTCAGTGTACGTTGTCCTTGTTATGATTGGGCACGTTTTTTAAGTTTAAAATGTCAATCAATCTGATTTTTAAATATGCACTCTTAAGATTATCTGATGTGTGGACGCATTACTAATTATTTACTTCAACGATAATGCTTACTTAAGTTGAATCGGACGACAACGCGCTGTTGAATCTGGTATATTAGAAACACCTGCCTCCATTTAAAATGTGTTAAATAGATTTATCACGTAAATAATTCTGTAAATTATTCAGTTTAAAATCATAATTGTGTTTGGCAATTTGGGCTGAAAGTTTACCACCATCTTTCTTAAAACGACGCTTTGAAATTGTCCTCAATGTCATTATTTGTTATTTAAATGCTGAGTGCTATTTGGTTTTTATTTTACCACTAACTGATTCAATACAAGTCGCAAATACCGTATTAAAGTGTTTTTACAGTTCCCAGTATGAAGTGGCAAGAGCTTTGCATGCGCGAACCGTGGATCGGTGTATATCCATTTAGTCTAAACCTATTTATTTTAGCTCGATTGCGTCGAAAGCCTTAGGCTTATATAAACGCTCTCGAGTCCGTTTCCTGGGCCTACAACCAGTACTTGGTGTCTTTGGGGGAAATCTAAAGAACGCTCCCACGGTGGGGATCGAACCCGTAACCTCCCGGTCGCAAGGCGGACACCATATCCATTACACCACGGCGACCTTGATATCCATTTGATCTGTGCTTAAAACGAATGTTAGGATTTCGCAACGCAACAGGAATAAATTGATTTCATATTTTAATGCCATGCAGAGTATTATAAATGAACATTCCTTAAAGCAGCCATACGTAGAGGGAGGGTTTTTTGCCCTTGTTCAGATTGTTCTGTCGTTATCAGAATTAGTGCAGCAATCCACACTTAGAATAAAGCATTGAATAGCGATGTGTGTGCACTGGTTTCACTCTGTCGCAGGTAACCCGTTTTTTAAAATGTTTATGTATTCCTTGAACGATAATTTAATGGTCTAGAATAACACAAACAATTAAAAGTCTCAACTTATACTTAAATATTTCATGATCAAAAACTTAAAGTAAAGAAAATGTATCAAAACCTTCATTAAAAACAAACGGGCGATTAACATACACTGTTCACAACGATGTTCACTTAAAAAATATTCAAAACATGAATTGTGCTTTTAAATCAATCCATTATAAACATATGTCATAGCGTCGCTTTTTTCCAAAAATAATTTCCAGTAACATTCTTGTGAACTTAATAAAACATCAGAGTAACAAACATAGCGTTCCAGTCTTGCGTCAATTAGTTGTCTTACAATGTTCTCTTGCTCCACCCCCTCCACACCAAACTTAAATATATCTTAAAATTATAAAACTATTGTTTGGAAATCGTAGCTATAATTCAAAACTTGGTTTCAACATTCGTGACTCAAATAGCTGATTAGGTAAGACTGCTTGGAAGCACGCCGGGAACTCAAAAATGAAGAAAAACAAGAACAAAAAACAAAAACTCAAAAAAGAAGGGAAGCATATGCAATATATATATATATATATATATATATATATATATATATATATATATATATATATATATATATATATAATTTATTTTATTAAATATAAAATGGTTGAAAACCCAGTTTCATTAGCAGTAAATAATCCAATCTCCAACCGTTCTTAAAGAAACATGATAATGGGGTAAGCATTAAGAAATATGTTATCTAAATTAATGCAAACACTTTCATTGTACGGGTACATTCACTGCAAATGTGTTTGCAACAACATGTTTTACAAAAAAATACAAGTATTTCCGCATACCTTCCAAAAGATCTATTGACCTCTTTCTTACAATAGAAAAGTAATACGTTGGAAAAATGAATTAAACCACGACGTAAAGGTTGAGGTTGTTACGTAAACAATAACGTGACGCATGTTTACCGCAACAGTATAAGCGGATATTTTGAGTGCCATTATAACGCTTGTCAGTTGGAAAACTCATACATGAAACTCCTGTAATAACTTGAGATAATCGTAATTTATGCATGATAGCTTTTATAAAACAAAGATAGGATTGGTGCGTTTGTAATTAAAAAATAATAAATTTCAAGTTGTATGACTATTTTATTTACAAATGTATTTCATGCGGCCATAAAACGTGATTTCAACAAATTAATTATCTTTTGCGTACTAATTTAAATTTAAAATGGCTTTAAACATATGTCCGGTGCATTTACGCTCTTAAACAGTGAGTTGTGTTTCCAAAAAAAAGTCATTAAGTGTAGGAAAGTATTGCTAGTCTCATTTTGAGGTTTGTAGTTTAGTGCACTCTGTCATTTTGTTGTTGTTTAGTTTTTAGAGCATTTTAATTCTCTTTTTGTTTCTATCAAATAAGGTAAAAACACGTGATATATGTATTGCAAAAAGTTCTGAGTTAATAAAACAACTGTACAATGTAAAATAAATGTTGAAATAGTTAACCGGTACACGTTCAACGATTCATTATAATTGAAATACGATATATCATATACAACTTATAAAATTTTCTGTTGGTGGATATGATGAACGACAACTGCACGTTGTGCGCAAATACAACAAAATATTTAAATATTAAAACAGGCTGCAATAAATCCCCTACCTGTGAAATCGTCCATGTGTCAATAGGTCCGCGAGTCTGTCTGTCCGTCCAAACAATCTTGATCTTGCGACAACTCAAAAAGTAATCGAGCTACGTTGATGCAGATCAGTAGTAGGATTGAGATATGAAGAACATTTCCGTTATTTCAGGGGTGTTTCTTCAAAACACATTTTGTGGTTATAATTTTGACAGAAATGAGTGAACACTAAAATCTTCATCCTACGACAACTCAAACAGTATTTCTGCTAGGTCGATGAAACTGTAAAGAGAAATAAAGTTCCTATGCGAGTTTTTCCAGTTTCTCGGCAGACCAAAAGTATATTTGTATGGTTGAAGAAATATGGGAAAACTAAAATCTAAATCCTACTTAAAGTAAAGGTACCTAATTAGATTCACAAAACTTATAAAGATCCTGTTTTTTTTCTCCGACAATATTCAACCGGTAGGGAACTACTGATTTATCTGTTACAAAGTTATTGTTTAATTTGTTTTGTAGATCTTGAATATTTCTGCTCTCTGCGTGACGTGCAATTATTCTACTGCTATCACAAATTTATATCATTAGTTACACAAAACATGCACATTTAAATAGGGCAATCGTGCACTATGTCTATGACAAACGGACTTACTTACACACGAACGGTCGGAATAATTGTGAGTTCGTGTAATATGGCTTATGGGATCACTAATTGATGATAACATTGTTTTTTCCCGCGTTTTATCTAAACACGTAGAAGTACTGTATCCTTCACATTGTCCATCTTCGTCTACGAAGATTCTCGTTCAAAGATAATATATATAAACATCAAAACATCGCCTAAAACGCGACCCTGTATTGCTGTATCCCTACTATCGTCTTCCATTGAAGAGTCAATTCAATCATCACATCGAAGTGCGACCTAGATACCGACACCGTTATCAATTAATTGGCAATTATTGCTGAGCCACAACTATGCACCAACACTCTATAGGAAGAGTTATTATGTATTTAATCTAGTTCCAAGTGCTCCATCAACTTTGTAAGCATTCAACACTTGCTTCATCATGGTGACAGTAGGTTATTCAAATGCGTTTCTTCTAGAATGACCCTCATCAGTTATTGATGTTCATTGCATATAAAGCTCGTATGAAAAGAAAACAAAGTAACAAGTCGCAAACAAATTATAGGAAGTCTCCCGAGTTCTCAATACATTGGAGCTGGTTTAATGGTTTAATTTGGCTAAAAATCCAACGCGACATCATTTGGAAATGGGCTTTAGAAACATATATCATGAACTAAGTTCATCTATTATTAAATATATGTAAACAATGCATACATGTTTTTCTTTATGAAGTCATTTCTGTACGAGTTATCGAACCCGTATGTTTTAATACATTATCGAGTCCGATTCCTTATTAATGGTTTGATTTAATATTTTCTTGAGTAACTAAATCAGCATGCAAGAACCATATACAATTCTGCTTGTATCGTTTGTTCAAACTATACATAGTGCTGCCTGTAAAGTTTGCAAGTATTACGCTCTCTTCCATTCATCTGCAATCAACTCTGTTATCATTTGAAACGTTTGATAGATGGGTAACACTATACGTGTTATATGAGTACATATCAAATATATATTGTTTTTTAATGAGTTAAATCGAATCGAGCAGATATATGAACTGCTCTCATATGTATTTACATATCTATGATCTTCTTTGCGTTACACAACACAACCACATGAGAGGTGAAATGGATAATTTGATGCGATAGGTAAGATCTTGAATACATTATTAAGATATTCCTGTAATACAACTTAATTGTATGTACACTCGCTTTTCTGCTGACAAATATATTAGCATTTCAAGCAGCTTTGAAAAGTGACTATCAGCCCGCTAATGGGATAGTAATCACGTTTGTCAAACATGTAAGCAAGTAATTAAGTAATCGCGTAAATCACAGTTATTGTAATTTATGACAGATTTCTTGTGGGGCGAATGGGCTCTTAAGACCAATATAACTGTATACCGGTATTTCTTATATTGAAATAATATGACATTGATCGAGTGAATTTGTAGAAGATATGGACCGACGCAATGTTAACAAAAGACACTTTGATAGCACCAATAAACAGCAGTGGAATCAATTGCAGGGCGTACCTATATTTGTTTATAATTATATATACGGAAAATACCTTAAGTGCATGTTCATATGATATACATCATCCTTCCTAAATAGTTTCGAATTGCACATTTAAAATAAAACACTAAGTCTCCGAAAATCCGTATGTTCGTCTAAATTTGTTTTTCTATTTCTACTTAATAGACCGTAATTAGATTTTTGTTTTTGGTTCAGAACCTTCGATCTAATCTGCTGTGAATTAATTAATTCCCAATATACATGAACTAACAAACTCATTATCAAGTATATATTAAACTATTTATGTATCAACTGCAACATGAAATTATGCCATTATGTTTCATAATTGCTTTAACCGTTAGCATTCTCTTATGTTGTTGTTTTTTTTGTTGCTATGTTGGCGGCAAATCTAGATTCTGACACTAGCTTAAATCAATAATAAAACACGATGGTTACCTTACTGTTACCTTTTTTATTAAAATGTTATATTCAACTTAAAGGCAAATGATTCGGCAATATCCATCTTGATATTTTATTTGTTTCGCTCAATAGTTTTCTCTTTTTGTTTATATATTGCCGGGAAGACTTGACAATTAAAACATTGTTTTCATATCTTACCTTTTTTCTAACTGGACTCCCGACAAGGGTAATATCGCATCAGCCATGCACATTTAAGACTCGAAACATGAACATATGAACATATGAACATGAACATATATGTAATACCATGCTACTGCTCAACAGAAAGTAAGTCACGTGATGACCATGTGACATTAAATATTGAAGATGAACAAATGTGAACGTTTACAACAAGCAAAAATGTGAACGTTTACAACAAGCTGGGATTTTATGAATTACTGCTAATGTACGTTCAAGAATATATATCTTAAAAGTGTCTTTACCATCATTAACCCTTTGCATGCTGGGAAATTTGTCGTCTGCAAAAATGTCGTCTGCTGAATTTCTAAAATTAGCATTTTCTTCGATTTTTTTTCAAAGAATACTATCAGAATAGCAAACAGTTTGGATCCTGATGAGACGCCACGTTCTGTGGCGTCTCATCTGGATCCAAACTGTTTGCAAAGGCCTTTAAAATTCGGTTCCCGCACTGAAAGGGTTAAGCATCAAAGCTTTAGAATAAGTTCTTTTTATACGATATTTATAACTTTCTGATTTAGCATACGAAATAGTGTAATTAAGAAAAACATGGCAGTGCTTATTTACATGTTATTAGTATACATTTTGTAAATTTCTGATCAGTTAATGAATAATTTATCGAACCTAATAAATCGCTCATTCTTCCTAAATTGATGAATTATTGATGTTAACCAATTATTAAGTGTAAGGTGATTAATGGAGCTGTACAAAATAGTTCTGTTAGGAGCAAAACAATCTATATATGTAGTTGACGACCTCCGGAAATTAACGGTAACTTGTTAAATAATTTGTTTTAAATATTCATTCACCGGAAGTCGGTTAAAGACGTTTCCGTATTTAGCTTCGGTCGATTTCTATTTTGAAAAATGTCAACGTTTTGTTATTGTTACAGTTGTAAAAATATGTTTCACCTTGTTCTGAGAAAATTGGGCTTAATGCATGTACGTAAAGTGTCGTCTAAGATAAGCCTGTGCAGTCCGCACAGGTTTATCAGGGACGACACTTTCCGCATAGACTTGATTTTCTGAAGGACGGACTTCCTTTTAACGAAAAATACCATAAAAGCGGGAAGTGTCGTCCCTTATTAGCCTGTGCAGACTGCACATGCTAATCTGGGATGACACTTTACGCATATGCATTAAGCCCAGTTTTTTTTAGAACGCGACTCATATTTTTATGAGCTGCAGTTAAGCGAAGGGTGTAATTGCAAAAAATTGCAGGTTTCGTTTCAAACGAGCCATGCGAAAAAACGTTAGGCGTCAGATGGAAGATGTTTGCTATTTGTAACATTCTTTGGTACAGCGTAATTTAAATATTTAACGATAACATGTTGATCATTTCTCTTCGGTCCTGAAGTTCTGACACCCCCCCCCCCTACGTCCTCGTCGAATTATAACGACGTTTAACGGGGATCGGTTATTCTTTCTTGAACTGATGTTTCATGTTGCGAACTAATGTTAAGGCTAGACATTATGGATATTATAGATAGTTGCAAAAATAGCATTATAAAAATCTTAAGTTAATCCTGCATTTCTTCACATTATAGTGTGCAATATTTTTTCTGTAATTACGTGAAGCATATTTGCACGCAATTGCTTTAAAATTCTTCCTGTCCTATATATTGAGCGCTTACCTTCCCACATTAAAACCCAAAACTATAATAGTATATATAAGTAGTATAATGGATTTTTCATCTCCATGCTAAAACGAAAAATGTTTCTAAGAATATATTGACCGTGCTCTGTGAAAATGGGGTTTACTGAATGTGCATAAGTGCCGTCCCAAATTAGCCTGTACAGTCAGCACAGGCTAATCAGGGCCGACACTTTCCGCTTTTATGGTATTTTTAGTTTCAAGGAAGTCCCTCTTTACCGAAAATCAAGTTTAGGCGGAAAGTGTCGTCCCTGATTAGCCTGTGCGGACTGCACAGGCTAATCTGGGACGACACTTTACGCACATGCATTATGCCCAGTTTTCTCAGAACACGACTCAAATATTCTGTAACTGCCCTTTATTATTGTTGACGCACCACATACTGCTTGTTATGAACCCACTCTCACAGGCATTGTGTATAAAGGCCGTTGTGATAATGAGCAGCGACACAAATGTACATGATAACGTTTATTTAACAACTGGACTTTGGAAATGTAATTGAGCGCATGAAGGTCAGCATAATGTCAAACGTATCATACCAAACATCGGAATGCAGGTAAGAATTTTAACCATTGTATCATGCTGTAAAGCAATTTTTTTAGCGAAAACTGCAAAATCATATCACCCCGGGCTTATGGCGAAGGTCGGTTGAACTATTAAATCGCATTCGTTTCATTGATGTATTACCGACCACCACAACATGATAGGCTTGATCCTGTACAGCCAATGTGTTTAAAACGTGAAACTTGTCACTTCCAAATATCGCTAAGGGAAAAACATAATTTGTAGTTTATTGCAAATTTCACATAGTAATATTTGTCGATCGATGGCAAGTGAAATAGTTTACCCGTTTTATTTCTTGTTTAACGGGAAGCGTTACTCATACATATAACGATGAACACGTTGTTCTTCAAAATAAAATTAAAATTCAATTTGTATTCAAGTCGTTATTTGTGTACATGGCATCGTATTAATTTTATAATAAATATTGGAAACAATTTAAATGCTTAAGGTCATAAGACATACAAGTACATGTAAATTTAAATAAAAACACACAATGTGTGTAGGAAGATCAGTTAAAGTAGATTAAAGTGATATTATGGTCATTTTTCACTGTTGAATTGAGCTGAAAAGAATAAACAGGTCAAAAGAGTAAGTTAAAATGTGGTTACTGACCAATTATCTGCAACTCATCTTGCTACCAGTTGTTTATTAAAATGTATTTTATATTATATATTTTACGTGACCCACCGAGTCCTGTAAGCCGAAATGATCCGTAAAACAAAATGGTGTCATTGTGTCGTATAAACGGATCTGCATAAAAACTAAATTTAGGTTCACATTGTACATGCGTGATCAGTTGTCAAACTAAAGTAAGGTTGATATTCAAATACATTATTTTTCTCTTTCCGGGATATTGTTTTAGTATGTTGATGCTGCATTAACAAATATAAGTGTATATGAAGTGAAAACACCAAAAATAAACAACGGTTGCGATAGACACCTTTTAACAGTGAGATGCCCATAATATCACTTTAAAGTGATATTATGGGCATTTTTCACTGTTAAATTGAGCTGAAAAGAATTAACAGGTCAAACGAGTTAGTTAAAATGTGGTTCCTGACCAATTACCTGCAACTCATCTTGCTACCAGTTGTTTATAAAAATATATTTTATATTATATATTTTACGTTACCCACCCAGCCCTGTAAGACGAAATGATCCGTAAAACAAAATGGTGTCTTTGTGTCGTATAAACGAATCTGCACTAAAACTAAATTTAGATTCACATTGTACATGCGTGATCAGTTGTCAAACGAAAGAACAGTTGATATTTAAATGCATTATTTTTCTCTTTCCGAGATATTGTTTTAGTATGTTGATGCTGCATTAACAAATGTAAGTATATATGAAGTAAAAACACCAAAAATAAACAACGGTTGCGATAGACACCTATAAACCGTTAGATGCCCACTATATTACTTTAATACAGTACCCAACTTAACAAAACTGTATACAATACATTTAAAAGGGCATGTCGACGGTATAAATTGTCATCCTTGAAATGATTTGCTTTACATCAATACATTAGTGTACGCCTATGCAAAAGTAGATATAAACTTTAAAAAAATCACAAATTATATGTAGAAAATCAGTAAAAGTAGAATTTTACAGCATCCAACAAACACAAGATGCATAGAAAAACATTTAAAGGGGCATATCTAATTGCAATCCTTGGCTCGACTTGACCAACGTATTGTTGTATTTCAATACACATGTAGCCTTAAATTTAAATGAAAACACTAACAATTTATAATAACAGGAGACCATTGGAAATAGGTTAATTAATCATTTAACTTAAAACAAGACGTACACAATACACTTAAAGGGGCATATCAACAGTATAAGTTGTAATTCTTGCCATGATTTTGTCGTTTCACGACATTACATTTGTATGCATAACTTTATATAGAAGCAATAATAGATTTTTGAAATTGCTATGAAAATATGTATGCACATTGTTCACAGTTCATGTACGATCAAAACATAATCCAACAAAAGTATTGCATTTGTATGAAACTTTTACATAAAACAAAAAGTTGAAATGTGAAGAGAGATAATACAGACGGCAGCTATGACGTATTTGTTAAAAATCATTCACTTCCTACACAAACTTCGTCGTATGTAACCGTAATACGCTTTTTTAAATTAAAATAATATATATAATTAATCACAAAATTGACCACAAACGTGAGAAAAAAAATCAACATAGCGTAATTCTCTATATACATCTATCTAACTATGATTACAATTTGATTTCATTTAACAATATTAAAGTGATATTATGGGCATTTGTCACTGTTGAATTGAGCTGAAAATAATCAACAGGTCAAAAGAGTAAGTTAAAATGTGGTTATTGACCAATTATCTGCAACTTATCTTGCTACCAGTTGTTTATAAAAGTATATATATTATATTCGATATTTTACGTGACTCACCCAGTCCTCTAAGCCGAATTGATCCGTAAAACAAAATAGTGTCTTTGTGTCGTGTGAACGAATCTGCCCTAAAACTAGATTAAGATTCACATCGTAAATCGGATCATTTCTGTCGTCAGTTGTCAAAACGAAAGTACGGTTGATATTCAAATGCATAATTTTTCTCCTTCCGGTATTTTGTTTTAGTATGCTGATGCTGCATTAACAAATATAAGTGTGTATGTAGCGAAAACACCAAAAATAAACAAAGGTTCAAATAGACACCTTTAAACTGTAAAATGCCCATATTATCACTTTAAAGTGATATTATGGGCATTTTTCACTGTTGAATTGAGTTGAAAAGAATTAACAGGTCAAACGAGTTAGTTAAAATGTAGTTACTGACCAATTATCTGCAACTCATCTTGCTACCAGTTGTTAATTAAAAATAAATTTTATATTCGATATTTAAGATTACATGACTCATCCAGTACTCTAAACCGAAATGATCCGCAAAACAAAATTGTGTCTTTGTGTCGTATGAACGAATCTACACTAAAACTAAATTTAGGTTCACATCGTACATGCATGATCAGTTGTCAGACGAAAGTACGGTTGATATTCAAATGCATTATTTTTTTCTTTCCGAGATATTGTTTTACTACGTTGATGCTGTATTAACAAATATAAGTGTATATAAAGTGAAAACACCAAAAAATAAACAACGGTTGTGATAGACACCTTTAAATTGTTAGATGTCAATAATATAAATTTCAGGTAGACACATTTTGATAGCATCGCAAAAGTTGTTTTCTTTGGCACGTGTGTGTATTGTAAATGGGTTGAAGGTGCGGTACCAGCGTGTGTTAAAATACTTTCCTTAACGTTTTACCGCCTGCAAATGCATAAGTATGCATCAATATTTCTTGTACTCAATTGCTAACCAAAACTAAACAAATGTTTTCTTTTTATAATCATTTGGTCAGAGATAAATCCAAATTGGCGCACACAAATCAATTATATTCTACTTTAACGTGCGGCAAGATGCAACGCCATCCGCACATGGTCTTGACGTATCAGAGCGTCGTGGATGAATGATTTAAATTCATCATGTATTCTTTGAATTAGATGGAAGTTGATAGTTTAAGCCATTGTTTGAGAAATTAAAATCATAAAAGAGTTTCGATTTATGTTTTACGCATAACATTTAGTGTACATTAAGATTTTGATATAGATTTCTTTGAAATAAAATATTGTTGATGACATGTTTAAAACATATTTGATTCAATAACAATTTGCCTAATTCTAAGGAAAGCTATCCGTTTTAAAGACGTATACTAGGTGTACACGGATTTTCAATTGTAAGGATATATCAACTTTTTCCTGTAATTAGACTCACGCTTGCCGTTATTATCATGAAATAAAAAAATATGAGTGGTCTTACGAATAATGGTCGATTCGAATGGTATAGTTTAGGGGCTACACATTGTTTATCAATGTTCATTGCTTCATAAATCTCATTTTATATATCATTACATTATTTGTCATACATCCGGTTATTAAACGTCTGTCCGAAAAAGCATACACATATTGAGCAACAAGTGTTACAGTAAAAACAAATTAGGCGTGAAACTAAACTGCCGCGAACATGCTTAAGTGAGCGTCTCTAGCTACAGCCTATAACCGACAATTTTGATTTTATCTATTTTAAATCGCGTCGCGCCAATAATTTTGGGTGTAGTGTAATTGTTGGCCTCGGTCGATACCTATTTCTGAGCCTATCCGAATTAGCTTGCTGCAAAAAAATCAATTTCCCAAAACTCCGATTTACCACTTAATTCATGCGCAATAAAAGCAGTTCTTCGCAGATCTCAATATCCCGCCTTGTAAATACAGAACATCACTATATAACATGACAAGTTCCATAAAAAGTGTAAACAAATATTATTGAAGCAAAACTGCTAAGCATTGGCTACGGCATTTTTATTGTTTACATATTCATGCAAGAATAAGGTCCTCACTTGACGGACTAGGCCGAAAAGATACGAGTGTTTACGAAGACAGTAAGATTTTTTTTCTGAGACATTTTCTGAAGACATTATATTTGGTATTTATAAACATATTTAAAAATGTTGTTATTTTATTATGCGTTAACAAGACATTCCGGAAAAAGAAAATGATAAAAAAAAACAACCAAATATTCACGATCATTCTCGGAAATAGACGAAGTAACCGGATGTGGTATTTCACTTCGCAGATTGTGCGCGAAAATCGATCGCGAAAAGTTCTACGTGAGACAAAGTACAAAATCTGTACACCGTTTTTTATTTTGTATACACATTACAAAGGAAGTATGAGTGTTTTCCTGATCTGATAATTATGTAACAGAAAGCTATTTTAGGTATTGAAAGTGATTTATTTGACGCCAACAATAACAGTTTTTTTGCTGCCATGTTGTTGTTGTTGTTGTTGTTGTAATGCTGTTGCTTCACCGCCTTTGTAAACGAACCTATACCAGATCTATAGAGTTGAACAAAAGGTTATCGTTCCCACCACCAGTATCGTGTAGTCCTCCACCGTATATGTACACTGTAGTTTATATACAAATATTGTCTTGTCTTACATTCTCTGAGCTTCTGCTCTCAACCGCTAGGGTCAATCCGTATCAATTCGGACAAAGGGAGAAATTCGGACAATACATTCTAAATGCATTTTACGTTGCTATTCTTCTTTCGCTAAGTGTACTTTCTATTTATTACCATGCTCCATCTATTTATAGACAGTATCTAAATATAGATCATTGCGTACTGCCGTTTATTTCTTATATGAATGCGGAATTCTGGGAAGACCTGAATTACCGTTTACGTCACACAACAATCTTTTCTCGGCGGGAAAAATTCAAGCCCTTAGACTTAAAACTGTTCTTGATACTATAATATCTGAAGATCAAACAGGATTCATAAAAGGCCGTTATATTGGGGAAAATACTAGATTATTATATGACATAATGAAATATACAGAAGATAACAGCATCCCTGGGCTCTTGATGACCATTGATTTTAAAAAGGCGTTCGATACCCTAGAGTTTGATTTTATTGAAAAAAACACTTGACTATTTCAATTTTAGAGTAACATTTAAAAAGTGGAGTTCCCTCTTCCTCAACAACACCAAATCAGCAATTCAAATTAATGGCTTCCTTTCCGACTATATAACAACAGAAAGAGGCTGCAGACATCAGCTCATACATTTTTATTCTATGCGCTGAAATCAATTAAAATACGGCATTCCAAAACTATCAAAGGAATTAAAATTGATAGCACTGAATATAAATATCTCAGTTTGCTGATGAAACATCACTTTTTAGATGGCACAGAAGCTTCACTCAATGCTACTCTTGATCTTTTAAATGACTTTGCATTATATTCTGGATTGAAAATAAATTACGACAAAACACATTTAACATGGATTGGCTCCGAAAAGTACAGTACAAAATCCATAAAAACAAAATACAAACAAGTTTTGGCTACAACTCAATTTAAAGTTCTAGGAATTCTATTTGATGTTGATTTAAATAGAATTATAGATATAAACTTCACAAAAAATTACTAAATTACAAAATACTATACACTTTTGGAATAGAAGATATTTAACCCCCCTAGGGAAAATAACTGTAATAAAATTTGTATTACTTCCCCTATTTAATCACTTATTTATCTCCCTTCCTAGCCCAGGAGTGAAAATATTGAAACAAATTAATACCATGTTCCAGAATTTTGTCTGTGATGGCCCTGTGAAAATCAAGCATAGTATTGATATTCAATCTTTTGAGGAGGGAGGAATATCTATGATAGATGTATATGCATTTGAAAAAACTATGAAAGAAAAATTGTCTTATGCACTGGAAAATGTTTTCAACTTGTTTATTCAATATTTGATGTTAAAAAAGGAGAAATTTAGGAAAAGACTATGCTGAGAAGATTTGTAAAGTAAT
The DNA here is from genome assembly GCF_020536995.1 of Dreissena polymorpha. Classification (NCBI taxonomy): domain Eukaryota; kingdom Metazoa; phylum Mollusca; class Bivalvia; order Myida; family Dreissenidae; genus Dreissena; species Dreissena polymorpha. Next base: position 48,104,736 of record NC_068357.1, on the reverse strand, counting down.
AAAGAATAGTTTTTGGAAAGATGTTCTTACATGCCACATTTGTATATCAGTAAGAAAGTTGTTTGCAAATGTGAAGATATACTTAACATGCCTTTATTTTATAATCACAATTTTAAAATAGGTCTTAGTAGTATATAAAATAAATTCATGTATGACAATGGAATTCGATTTGTTAGGGATATTGTAAACACCTCTGGACATTTTTTACAACAATCTATTTAAGAGAATTATATTGGCACAAATATCAACTTCTTATTTTATGAAGGATTGATTAGAACTGTGAAGAATTTTCTCAGTCATTCAGACTTCCAAGTTATTAAAAAGCCAAATAAAGAATGTGCATTTATATCGTCTTACTTGAATAACATAGTTTTTACGCAAAATCAAAACAAAATGTTTATAAAACTTTTATTATTAATTCTGATATACCGACTTGCCAAAATAATTGGAATACATTTTTCAACAACATCGAATGGAAAAAAGTACATAGTCTCGTATTTAATATTTCCAAAAATTCTTACACTCAATGGTTTCAAACAAGAATAATACATAGAATCCTAGGAACTAAATCTCTATTGTATAAAATGAACATTTTGCAAGATAACGTGTGTACTTTTTGTAAAGAAAATGAGGAAACTATAAAACATCTGTTTTGGGATTGCTGTTTTACACAAAGAATTGTGAATTATGTTGTTGAATTTTTAAAGCGGGTATATACGATCTTGTCAAATATTTATTAATTAATATAACATGTGTAAAAAACTTATTATACATATATTTCAATATAAACTAAAATAAAAGTTAAGAAGAACATGTGTCGAAAAATGCTAAATAAGCCAGATATTTAATTCTGAAATCGAAAAAGGCTGTACAGCCGAATTCGCCAGCATGTATATCATGCATGTACGATGTGAATCTAAATTTAGTTTAACGGTTCATTTGAAATTCCTGCAGCGATATCGATTCATACGACACACGAACACTTACTAAAAAGACGAATGCATCGGTTATTGAAGGAAAATAATTACGAATTATCTTCGTCACAATCGGCTCGGGGCGCTAATTTGTATTTGCTGTATTTTATGAAATTCTTCTTAAATGTATCTTTTTTCTTGCATATTGTGTGTTATTATAACATATTTGTATCAATATTTTACAATTCAGCACATATAAAAATCGTATATACCCGCTTTAAGTGCACATAATGTGCAAAAACACTCAGAAATAAGTTGTAAAACAATGATATTTGGAAGTACAAAAAGTAATATGACTGATATAAATATTCTTATGCTAGAATTGAAGAAATATATATATATACCTTTGTCAGAGAAAGGGGATAATTCCATCCATACAAGGGCTTACAATGAGCCTGACTTTGTCTTTTAAAATCCAAAACAATGTTAAGTGGCATGAAACAGAACTACAGTCTTGGGCAATTGTAAGTTTGTTTGCTGAACCAATATCATAATGTGAATATTATTTATCTTTTAAAAACTCCACAATCAACCATTTGAAAATACTTAATAAATTGTCACTTGTCCGATGCTTCTGTACTTCCACAATGAAAAAAGTTTGTGCATATGCTAAACCTAACATTGCATTTGCTCTTCAATTTTTGTATAATATACTTTATTTTGTTTTTTAAGATGTTTAAACATGTGTAAATGGTATAGTTTATATGTATGTATAAGGATGTTATATGCTAACAATTGATAACAACACTGTTTACTGTTTACTCATACTAACACAAAAATGTATGTACGGTATGGAGCAGGATGACCTCGACCTAAACATACCTATGGACGAGGTAAATAAAGTATCATAAATCAAAAAAAAAATTCAAGCCGTCGATAAAATCTAATATTCTAATAGTAAATTTAAAAAAGTAAATGATCTGTGTTGAGAGTATGCAAAATAATCCTTCTGTATTCAACTGCTATCATTTAAAACCCAATATCAAATGATTAAATCAAATAAAAGAGAAAACTAAAACTGTCCGAATTATTTTTTGTCGTGTCGGGAAAAGTCGGATACAGATAATTTAGTAATGCGTGGGTTGTTTAAATATTAATTAGGGTCTTTACCATAGAGATGATTGCAAGTTGCCAATGACATATTTCTGTAGATTTGTAAAACATGTTCCGTTTCAGTAATAAGTCGTTTACATAAAGAATTTAAACAGATCAGTATACTTTCATGACACTTCCAGCAATTAAAAAAGCCAATATTTGTTATAAATGTCAGTCGTACCAGACACTGTTAAAGTGATCACTAGAAGGCAGATTGGATACACGAAAATGGAGAATTTTTAAATCGTGGTCGCAATTTAAATATTGGACATATTATATGAACAAGAACACTGTTTTGATTATGCATTAATATATTATTTGCATATATCAATAAAAAAAAAACTATACGAAATGCACTGGTACGTAATGTAGTAATTGATACCGCAGGAAGATATGAACAGGAGAAACTAAATGCTAACATATTAAATGATCCCGACAACATTATGTCTTACACGTAACGATGTGTTTCTGGCAAACCATTTCATGAAAAAAGTCAGAGACGATACTCGATTGCTATTACACACTCTTACCGATCAGAACAGATCAGAGTCTATGTATGTTGGACTTTTCACCAGGTCCAGGTAATATGAGAAAAAGACTGTATCATTTATATGAATGCAAATTTTCCCATCAACGCATGTTATGGAGCAACAAAGTGGTGTTCCCCTCCTGCACTCGGGGGTTTGAAGGTCCTCCCCTAAGAAACATTTTGAAAAGTAAACGTAAAACACTGCATTCTGGTGACTTTTATCTGTATTTAGAGACTGAAGTAAAAAGCATTATTATATGGAATCTCCCTTTCATTCACCATACTCAGTGACTGATCGACTTGTATATGATATAACATACATGTATTTCCCATTACCACTTTTCATTTACCACCTTTATCGACCAGTCACGGAAATACATTATATTATACGGCGTTCAACCCGACGCTAGTATGCGCGCCCATACTTTGTTTACATATGCAACAACACATTTATAGAAAGTAAATTCAACAATAAGAACAGGTTTTTATTATCTGATTTTGGGGAAAGGGCCTAGCCTTTTTTGATGGGAAGAAAATCGCGTGAAACGCCGGATTTTGGGGAAAAAATCGCCCAAAACGCCGGATTTTGGTGAAAATAAGCAAAGTTTTAAATAATACATTGAATATATTTTGCTGTTTTTGAAACACATTAAAGGCAACAGATAATTTAATTATGCAATATATTTCTATTTCCTACACTGGATCAGGTTAACGTAGATCTATATATTTAAAGGTTAAACAAAAAATTTTTTTTGGGGGGGGGATGAATGAAATCTAAGGGAAAATTAAACAGCTGAGGGGAAACAAATCCGAGAGGAAAATGCCGTTTTTCGGCGGGTCACATAGAAAAAAGCCTAAAGAACGATATAAAATATCATTATTTATTGGAATCTTGATAAAAATTAGTGTATTTTACCATTAAACAATTTAACCATTCATATGTCAAGCAAATTAAACGAAAATATTTGACTTTTTTTCAAAACAATTGTTTGTCTGCTACTATGGATAGTTCCAGAGGCCTAGCATTGCTGAAAACGTGCTAACAGTGTATTGTACAACAAACACTGTGTAACAAAACTGGGTCATCTATAATTTGCATTAATACCAGGGTGCAGGATCACGTGACTTTGTTGATGGAAGTCAACACACCGGTAAGTGCTGCTTTTTTCCAAATAACTATGTAAAACAATTTTTCTTAAGAATTTCAACTTGTGCATAAAGATAGATTTTAAAGCTGCGTATGTCAATGTGAAATACATCAGAATTACTGTATATAGTAAGCATGTGTTATTTTGTCAATTTTTATATTTATACTGCACAAATATCCTTTACGCAAATTGAATTTTTGTCACCGATTTCAGACGTATTCTCAAGGATCGGCACAAAATACAAGAAAAACTGTCTTTTATGCACTAAAGAGTTTTCAAACGTATTTCAATAACGTGACATATTTGTAAAAATTAAGTTCTGAACGGTGTGTTTACATTCTGTCCAGCCCGTGTGTACATACATACATATAGACCCTATAACCACAAACTACTGGCCCTTGGTCTCAAAGTCCTTAACAGTGTATACCAGGACATTGAAAAATGACTTATTTGCCCATTATGCTCACGTACCGTCACAATGAACATTAACGTCCGCCTGACCAAATGTTATAACGGTTTAAATTCATTATAACAGCATAAATCTTCTCACAAGTTGCTGTCAAAACCTCTATTGATTTCAGCAATTCTGCTGGTTAAAAAACTGTAAATAAAAATCACGGTCTATCTTGGAAATGACTTCATAGAGAAATTTAATTATATGGTGACCTGTCGGTAGCCTATTAAATTCAACATTATTGGAACGCTTGAATGCGAAGACTCACTGGATTCAGGAAAAAGATAAATAACCGTTTTTGCGTCGAATAAAGTTGGTAGCAACTTATAGCAAACATTTTTTTACTTGTCAAAAAACATAGGAATCGCACCCAACATTGCTTGCAACGTAACCGTACATTGTAAAATGATCTCCTTTGTATTGACTGTACTTATGCTCTGCCTCTAGCAGGTGGATAAATGCACACTTTTCTAGATATATTAATGAGGCTATGTCTCTTAACATTTTGATCTGTATAATTTTTCACTGAAACCAAAGATCTATTAAATATAATATGTTCTAGGTCTTTGCTGTAACTAGTCAGAAATGTTTAAAGTGCTGATTGTGCCTAGTTAAAATGTGGAAGATATTGGTTGTACGGGTTCATCTTGTACCTAGTACGAAATTTGTTAAAATGTTGGTTAGGATCAATATTCTTTTAAAATACACTAATAATGTCATTAAATGATTGCTCTACATGTTAACAACGATTTGTTTTAACAAAAACAAATTGATGTCCAAATTTTCCCTATTTTAAAAGTTTAGCAGTCCAATTTTTCCCCTTTTTGGACTTAAAACTTAGTCTGTGTCAAGCACTTGAAGTCTGTGGGTCGCGGAGGGCATAAATATAATTCTGACCTCTTGTTAACTAGTATTAAAACTAGATAGGCATATTAAGGATGAGATTAAACCTTCAACTTTATAAGGTCAGCATACATGTACTTTTTTTTCTGGCAGTAAAAGATCGTGATCCGTTTACATTTACTTCAGTTTAGTCGCTTAACTTCTCCTCAAGCACACTAAATATAGCAACAGGCTTTCAGTGCCTACAGCGCGTTGATTATTAAAAGGTAATTAATAATAAACGCTACCCAATATTTCACACGGCCTTAAAGCGGGTATATACGATCTTGTCAAATATTTATTAATTAATATAACATGTGTAAAAAACTTATTATACATATATTTCAATATAAACTAAAATAAAAGTTAAGAAGAACATGTGTCGAAAAATGCTAAAGAAGCCAGATATTTAATTCTGAAATCGAAAAAGGCTGTACAGCCGAATTCGCCAGCATGTATATCATGCATGTACGATGTGAATCTAAATTTAGTTTAACGGTTCATTTGAAATTCCTGCAGCGATATCGATTCATACGACACACGAACACTTACTAAAAAGACGAATGCATCGGTTATTGTAGGAAAATAATTACGAATTATCTTCGTCACAATCGGCTCGGGGCGCTAATTTGTATTTGCTGTATTTTATGAAATTCTTCTTAAATGTATCTTTTTTCTTGCATATTGTGTGTTATTATAACATATTTGTATCAATATTTTACAATTCAGCACATATAAAAATCGTATATACCCGCTTTAAGTAAACTCCAATTAATCATACTAGAGAAATGAACTTTTAAAAAACGCGCACAATAGTTAAAAAAAATGGATGTACACTGTGCTATGTTCCTGCAATATTTTTGTGCATCAGTAATAGGCTGCATTTATGTATCAGTGAATATACTATTGCGGCATTTTTTTGAAAAATGATACAGTGCTTCGGCGAAGCTAACTGCAGTGTTAGAATAGGGCGTTGTTGCATTTGCGTTATTAGCCTGGAGTCGCACTTTCGATTCCTATCTATACAAATACATTTCATTTGCGTTTGTTTTCCGTTTATTTAATTTTTGTTTTTTTGCGAATGTTTTTATTTGCCCATCTCTGTTTAAATATTATCGTTCATTAAGAAAAGTTTTGAGCTAATCACAAAATACATACTGCTTTTGTCCATCGAAACAAACACCATAGTTTGACAAACACCATAGTGTGTGTATCCCACTACAATCTAGTTGCAATCTTAATCCCATACCTTCTGACCTACGTTATTGTGTCAAAAACGGCTTGTGTTCCTGTCAAAACATGCATGTTTAAACATTTATAAAAGCACATACAGTGGGGTGTTGGTCATTCGAGTTTTTTCACATAAGTTTCCTGCTGAGAGTGTTTATAAATGATCGCATACACACAATACTTACCATGCGTGATAGAATCGGATTTGAATGCGGTTTATTTATTATGTACGCTCTGGTATAGAACAAGCGATCAAGCGTATGTACGTTTGCAATGTACATATCTTACACTTTTAAAAGAATTTTAATCCGTTGAGTTGAACCAATTATATCTATTGTCATTTACAGCTAAAAATATATTCTTACGGAGAAATCCGTTAAAAAATTTGACATGGGAAGAATGTACTGGGGAGACATCATTTTGGTTTTTGGTCGATGACCCACTGAAATATGCCTTTCAAATGAGACAATCGTGGGCAATACTTATATATTTTCTAGAACACTAACTGTCAAATCACATGACAATATTCTACATGTACCAATAAAATAAGATTTTGAATACAAAGCCATACGCGAAACGGATTTTCTCATAACGTTAGTTGAAGTATCCTTGTAGCATGTAATTAGCGTACATATACACTACGAAAGTGTATATAAGTATGCGCGATTGCTGAAACAAGTGGTACACAGGACTCTATCTAAAACTGGGAACGAAGAAACAAATGATTATAACTCGTTCTGGAAAAACTGGGCTTAATACTTCATAAAGTGTTGATCCAGATTAGCCTGTGCAGTATGCTACCAGCCTGTGCAGTATGCTACCATATTAATATGAAATTCGATAGCAAGAGACTATCGTTATACGAAAAATACGATTAAAGCGCAAATCGTCGTCTCTATTCAGCCCGCGCAGACTGTAAAAGCACCATTTAACGCAAATACATTTAGCCTGATTATCTCATTATTTCTCTCATTTTTGTTCGGACATTGCGCTTACAGTTTGATGCACCTATATTTTAGCGCATGATGTATTAAATTTACAAATATACAGGTGGTTTAAATTATATGATTTTGTACCAATGTTAAGAGAAGATAACTACCTTATAATAGTAGTCCCTAGCATTCTGATGATAAATAGTATGAGTTACAATGCATACAATACATTTAAATCTGCTTTTGTTCAAAACGATGTGTCCAAATCATTTCAACCATGTATGCTGATAATGTGGTGTTTATGATGATGATGAGCGAAATTGATGCTAAAACCATTGCATCGTTTTGTGTTCTCATTTATTCTACTGCTGTTTATTTCGAATGGCCCAAATCCAGGACATTATACAGCCAACGTGGATTTTAATTATTAGATTTTAATGGATAACTTTCCGCGTGAGGGTGGACCAACGTATGGTCATTAGTACTTCGAAAAAATGGTTTTAGATGGTGTTCCGACACATTTACGGGGGAGGAGAGATCCATTTAGACATTAACTATGTGTCAATCATTTTTGTTTTGTTTTGATGTTTGTAATAGTTTGTGGTAACATTTTGGCTTGTTTAAATGCGAGGTCACCGTATTCTTACCAGTTACAGTCGCCTAAAACTGACTGTCACATTAAAGAGTTAAACCATAGAAAGCAAACGTTAAGGAAACAGGTATTTATTTCTGTACTGAGAGAACAGAAAATGTATGCTGATCCAACATTAGTCTATATAATTGATACATAAATGAAATGTATTTTTAAATTGCGATGCCAAAACAATGAGATATGAACTAGCATTGATTGAACATGGATTTTTGAACAAGCAATATATGGACACGAAGATTAAACCTTGTTATACATAATTTATAGTTTTTCGCTTGCGATGGACTAAGGTTAGGAGTGTGCGTTTCAAGTCAGTCTGCTTTAAGCTACGCTAGGAACGATAACCACATTAGCTTCGCTAGGAACGATAATCTGCCTGTTTATACTCTACCACTGGTACACTACAGACAGCAGTGTGTGTTTGTAATTAATATGTGTTTAACAGCTTGTGGGGCGACATTGGCCAGTGTGTCATTGAAATCTGTACATGTACATATTGGTTGCTTTCAGGGAAAACGAGGCTTAATGTCAAATAAGTGGTGCCCCATATTAGCCTGTGCACACTGATTAGCCTGTGCACACTGATTAGCCTGTGCAATGCACACAAGCTCATCATGGAGGACACTTTCTGATTTTTTGGTGTTTTTCGTTTAAAGAGAGTCTCTTGTTCTGGGATGACAATTAATGCATATGCATTAATCTCTGTTTTTTTCAAAAATGAAGCTTATATTATCTTTTTTATTAATGATTTGAAAAAAGGATAAAAGTGATAATAACTTAAAAGTAACCTCGCTGACAAGGCAAATCACTTTTAAATAAAATAAACAACCAATGAGTTCTTAATTTTTACATTGTGGCAGTTTTTAGTAAACATCTAAAAGGGACCTTTTCACAGTTTGTCATTAAAATACTTAATATTGATAATGCAAACATTGGATCTTAAAAGCTCCATTAAAAAACAAAAACAAGAATAAAATTAAAGAAAGAAACAAGTTACCCTCAATTGGGCTCGAACCACTGACCCTTGGAATAAAAGTCTATCGTTTAGACCACTCGGCCATACGTGCTCATACAATGAGAGATGTGTTTTATACTTTATATAAGCCATCCTCGTAGTATGAAAAAATATAAAGACAACAGAACTCTCCAAAATATTAAATCGTTTAATTTTGTCAATTTACCAAAACGTGAAAGGTCCCTTTAAAGTCTTCAGACTTGCAAATTGAATGAGTTCAATACACTGTCAGAATTTATATAATGAATAACTTACATGAATTGGCCTGGTGCAATTAGATTTAAGCCCGGGAAACTAAATTTCAAAAGTTGGTAAAAGTTGGGCTAAAAAGCAGGACAACATTTCAAAGCTTGAACAACTCAATACAATTAAAAATAGAATACAAATGAGCGACTGTGGATCAATTAGGCATAGGAAATTATTCAATTCCGGCTCACAACAAGACATGATCCATTAAAAGTCTGTCGTGTCGGAAAAATTGTTGCTCAATAGTTTAAAGAAATTAAATAAAGTATTAGATACACATAACACAACATGAACATGATTCTAGGCTTGTTATTCTTTAGCAAGGAACCAAAATTCTAAAGATGGTTGCCAGTGCAGCAACCAATTGCGAAAAAAGAGACATATTGTTGTCATTTTGTCTAAGTTATCTCTATTACATAAATATGAGGATAAACCGTGCACACACATCTCAACCTGTGCTTTAAGATGCACTCGAATGGGTTTTGTTCATTTCAAACTTGCGATAAAAAGAGCTATAACATAATTTTGAAAACTGAGTTGCGTCTAAGATTATGCAAAAGCAAAGAGTTTCAATGCCTTCAGCGCTTTGATTGAACAAGCAATAAAAGAAGACACGGAGATATAACCTTGCTATACATAAACAACCAGACTTGATCTTGCAATACCCAAACCACGAGATTTACATTTGAAAACTTCAACAAGACAATTCGAACTTCAAGCTTCACCTCGTTACACTGACCTCGTTTCTGGATATGACAGAGGGATATGACAGGAATAAAAGTAGTAAAATGGTGACTGCACGTATCATGATCTGTGTATCACATTAGTGTATATACATATAATATGAGCCTTGTTCTGAGCAAACTGGGCTTTATGCATGTGCGTAAAGTGTCGTCCCAGATTAGCCTGTACAGTCAGCACAGGCTACAATCTCCACGCAGAGTTGTCGTTCCTTGCTCTCACATACAACTCTGCGAAAGGCTCAGCACGCCATTTTGTCTATAAAATAGCTAAAACCGAACAAACGCATTCAATGTATATTTGATTGGATATTTAAGATCTCATGCATTAAATTAAGAAATATGACTTTTAAATGTACGATAAATCGTGCAAAAACTTGCGAGTTTTAATGCAACTCTTAGGAACTATTTTATTGCTCATTTACGCAGATGGAATCATTCCACGCACTTTACAAATGTTACCAATTGAACATAATGTTTATTGAGTGACGTTAGGAATTGCTTCGACGTGTGTATGTATGTTGATTTCTTAACATCAAAAAACCATATCAATTTTATAATAATGAATTAAGACTAATATAAGATATCATGGTATGAGATGGTTTTCTTTAATGCAGTGAATGCAATGTAACCGTCGTGCAAGAGATTGTTAGTATACTGTAGCCTCAATGATGAACGCTTGGTATGATCGTGACATGAATGAGACGCTTTCATAACAATAGTCCGTTCTGAGCCCAACACAGAGGTGAATGTAATGTAACCGTCGTGCAAGAGATTGCACAGGCTAATCAGGGACGACACTCGCCGCCTAAACTTGATTTTCGGTATTGAGGGACTTCCTTGAAACTTAAAGTACCATTAAAGCGGAAAGTGTCGTCTCTGATAAGCCTGTGTGGACTTCACAGGCTAATCTGGGACAACACTTTACGCACATGCATTAAGCCCAGTTTTTTTCAGAACGCGGCTTATATGGTCATGGGTTTATTTTCCAATTAGCTGATAGGCTGATTGCAATAAACTGCACACAATTCAGTATAATCCTGCTATATGACTGCATAATTCTTCTCAAACCGTCAAATATCCCTACACAGTAAAATAAACAAGACTTAGTGTGAACGAAATATTAAATAAATGCATTTTTTTGAAGCTACAGAGTGAAATTAATGTTCATAATGTATCAACCATTCTATTTTAGTAGATGCAAGTCGAAGTTTTTTTCCAAGGTTAACACTCGTATGACAGCGTTCAAGGAAAGTGATATATCAGAATTAGACCCTAAATTGCTACAGCTGACAAAAATGGTGTAGAATTGACAGCTTGATAAATTGATCTTGACGGCTAACGTTACGTCTGTGAACAAAGTAACCGTTATCAATTAACGCAAGTTTCATGACATAATTGTGAAATACGTTTGGGCAGTGCTATATGATTTAGGGGGTTTGTGCGTAAAATGTTTTCCAGATTAGCCTGTGTAGTCCGATATACTTAACTATATTTTTGCTAAGAAGAAAAATATCATAAAAGCGTAAATTGTCGGCCTTGATAAGCCTGTGCGGACTGCAAAGGTTAATCTGGGACGACACTTTCCGCACATACATTAAACCCCTTTTACATAGGGCACGGCCCATTTAGTAACGTTCACCGAGAATGGATGTGTCGATATTTACGGCTAATGACAAAGATCGGCGTTAGAGCTTAAATGGCTGTCGAGACGCAAATTGGCTGATGCATCTGTCGGATGTATACCTATTTACAGCTTCGAGTAACAAAAACACACAGGGGTACAGGGATCAATTACCAAATATAAAGATTATTTTGTATAATTATCAATATAAACGATCAAATCGATACAAACAAAGTAAGACATTTCAAATTAAATATTACGGTTATCAATCACCCTGAATATCAATTAAAAAACAAGTGTCTCTAATTTTAACTAAGTGATTTCATTGAAAGCTTTTTTTTATACAAGAGGTCCAATATATTAACAAAAGGTATATTCTTATCAGCGTTCGAACTATTTGTACAAGACAGCACATTGTCTTGCCTTTATATAGACGACATAACCTTAATTTTATTGTTATTTGCGGATGACATGGCTATACTAGCTAAATCACCAGACGAGGTGCAGAACCATTTAGATAACCTGTATGTCTATTGTAATACATGGGGTTGGGCTTAATGTGAATACTTCAAAAACAAAAATAATGGTTTTTCGTAAAAGGGGTAAACTTCGAAAAGATGAAAAATGGACATATAATGGCCAAGTTATAGAAATCGTCGATAATGTTAATTATCTCGGCACTGTTTTGAATTACATTGGTAGTTTCACTTTAAATCAAGAACATTCTGTTGGAAAAGCCCTTAAAGGGATCTTTTCACGTTTTGGTAAATTGACAAAATTAAAAAAAGTTGTTTCAGATTCGCACATTTTCGTTTTAGTTATGATATTTGTGAGGAAACAGTAATACTGAACATTTACCATGGTAAAATATAGCCATTATATGCATCTTTTGACGATTTAAAAACCTGAAAATTATAAAGCGTTGCAACGCGAAACGATTTAATAATTTGGAGAGTTCTGTTGTTGTCATTAAATTTTGTGAAACTACGAAGATTACTAATATATGGTATAAAACACGTCACTTTTATGTACTTGGCAGGATGGCCGAGCGGTCTAATTGGTTTTTACTCCAGGACTCCGGGGATCACTAGTTCGAGCCCTACTGCCGGCTACTTTTTTTTTCCTTTTTTTAATTTTCTTCTTGATTTTTTACTGGAGCTTTTTAGATTCAATGTTTACATTTATCAATATAAATAATTTAATGACAAACTTCAAAACTTCAAAACATGCCAAAATATGTGAAAAGGCCCCTTTAAGGCTATGAATGTTTTACTTTATAAATGTAAGCAAAATGATCTTAAGCCGAAATTATTTTGTCAGTTGTTTGATTCTTTTGTTGGATCTATTTGTTGTTATGCCTCGGAAATATGGGGTTTTAATAAATCAAAAGAGATTGAACGCATTCATTTAAAATTTTGCAAGAGATTGTTAAACATGAAAATAAAGACATGTAACGCTAGAGTGTATGGTGAGCTAGGCAGATATCCATTATGTGTATATAGATATGAAGAATTGTTAAGTACTGGTTAAAAATTATTAACAGTAAAAATATTATTATACAAACTGTGTTTATTCAAGCATTGAATGATTGTAATAAGGGATGCAACAATTGGGTTGCAAATGTTAAACAATTGTTAAACGATTACGGATGTTTTTGAAGCTGCAAATATAACAAATAGTCATGCTTTTGTAAGTGAATTTAATTGCAGAATTATTGACACCTTTAAACAAGAATGGTTTGGTGATATGAATAGAATTTCTATTCTAGATATGTATAGAATGTTTAAAACTACTCTTGAATATGAAAACTACTTAGATTTATTACCCAAGAGTCTACGTTTAAACTTTGTGAAATTAAGAGCTTCTGCCCATCCATTGAGAATTCATACAGGAAGATACGCACGCAACATTATCCCTCGTGAAGAACGTTATTGCCTTTGTTGTAATCAACGGGACATAGAGGATGAATTCCATTTTATTTGTGTCTGTTCATGTTACCGTTCTCTACGGCAAAAATTCCTACAACGTTTTTATTTCATGAATCCATCGGTTGTTAAGTTCCATAGTTTTTTAAAATCAACTTGTAAATTTGAAATCTTAAACGTATGTAAATATGTAAAGGAAGCATTAACTGTACGAAATGCTATTTTAAATACCACTACTTGAATTAATAGTTTGACTTGCTTGTAAGAAGTGTTTATATCACTTTTCAGTCACTGATATTATTTGTAATAGTTTGTCCTTACTGCCTTCACAATTATTATGTTTCTCCTTGTCAAAATCGTTCTTGTTCTTATTTTGTCTAGAAATGTTATTTCATTCAATTTAGTTCTGAAATTTCATTTAACTTACTAACATATATACATGATTATATTGATTTGATTAATTACTATAGTATACTGATACGTGGCATTACTTAATTTATAATTACATATTTATGATTTAAAGATGATGTACCTATGTATAAGTCTTAACAAACTGTCTGTTCTGTTCTTAATATTTGACATTTTATATAAAACCATATTATGTACTATACCTTTTTGTAGATAAAACAGCAATATTTTTAGTTTGGTTCTAAAATAACCGATGCCTCTGTTAATATGTATGCAAATACAAATACATTGTTCCTATATCGTATGTGTATACAATTAATGTGTACGGCGAAAAATGTATTTCTGTAACAGATAAACGATAAATTATACAGTCAATGGGGTATGTATGTTCCTCATATATGTATCGCTTAAAACATATATGGTGTATAATTAAAAAAAAGCTAACGCAGGAAAATACTTAAGATTCACTCAAACAGCGCGTGTATTAAATACGTTCATATCTCTGTTATTCTTCTATATGTTTTTTCTCTGTCATTTATTATCGATCTATTTCAATGTAAATATCAACAGATATCGGTATATGTAATCACTTTTGAAGTTTAAAGTTGTCGTTTGGCCTTCAGTTGACGAAAGAAAAGTGTACGTGTTTAAGAATGCTTATCGAAGCAAATGAGACCTATACAAATTGGCATATCTGGATTTCAGCCGCTTAATATACTCCAGGGAAAATTACTTGCCTAATCTATTTCAACGTTGTACCAAATTTGTTAAATACCTCTCAAGTGATTAAACGCAACCATCGCCGGCTTACTAATTGGTTCAACGTTGGCGACAACACAATATTATCTCTCCCCTCAGTTTTTTATCGCGATTGGAGTCGTGTAAAACACTTTAAAGCGAGTATTTCGGTGATATTAGAGTTAACTGACGAAATGCTTTTCAATAAATGCGCAATAAATTACATTCCAGTTTTCTATTGCTGTATTTTAGCTTTACACACAAAACATATATGTGTCGATTTTATAATCCTATTTTGATAAGGGTAGGTCGGTGCATTTTTTAGCTTTAATCTTAAATGTTTACATGGAACGTGATAGTATTCGCAAAAACATTGCAATCTTTCGCCGTATACACGATCATTCATGACCGGTACTTCAAGCCTTTATAAGGAAAAATGTGCTTTGTAACCTCATATGTGCTCACGTATTGCAAAAAAGACTTAAAATAATGAAACGATCAACTCTGACGTCTTCGGTTGTAGGTAATTGATCACTTTCCTTAGGTAAGTTTAGTTTAAACCTATTTATTTTAGCTCGATTGCATAGATAGCCTAAGGCTTATTTGAAACGCTCTCGAGTCCGTTTCCTTGGATTATAACAAGTACGTGGTGTCTATGGGAGAAATCTAAAGAACGCTCCCACAGTGGGCATCGAACCCGTGACCCCCCGATCGCTAGGCGGACACCATAATTTATTCACTACACCAGTGCGACCTTATTCCTTAGGTAACGGACGACACGTTATAATACGAATTTATCTCCTACAATTTTTTTTTTGCGCTTCGAACGTTTGCTAACTGGTTCGCAATAAAGTTCGCTGCGAACGTTTGCATTTTATTGCTTACGCACTTAAATGACGGATGCATAAGATGCTGCAGAATGTAGTTACCGTCAAAAATATAGGTACCTTTAAACTGCACCAACATTATCAACACTTTTGTTAGCGACAACCATTGGCGAATGTTCTTTGTACCTAAACGCACAACGGCTAGCATATTCTCTCATATTGCACCAACTCTTTAAAACCGCACCAACATTATACAACACATTTTGTAAGCGACAACCATTGGCGAACGTTCTCTGTACCTAAACGCACAACGGCTAGTATATTACCAAATATGTTTTATCCCCCGCAAAAGGCGGAGGGATAAACAATTGGCGTTGTCCGTCATTCCGTCCGTCTGTACGTCCGTCCGACCGTCCGACCGTCCGTCTGTCACAAAATTTAGTTATGGCAAGGGACATCGATTAAACGTATTTGCTTTTTATGAACCAATACCGAACCGTCGGCTTTTTTCTGAGTCCCATAAGAGAAAAAATCGGGCCTGATTAAATAGCTTAAGATATCCTTAAATGTTCGAGATTTAGTTGAAGGGCTTATCAATCTGAAGCCGTCGACACAATCGAGCTCATATTAATAGGTTAACATGTAATCCCACAACAAAAACTTACGTACAAGGCATAAAAATATGACATACATGATAGAGTCGCTAAAATAAAAAAACAATCATAAGAATAAACTAAATCAAAGGTGTGAAATCGATGAAAAATATTTATTTTAAAATAAACATCTAATTATGCATTTATTTCATTAAAATAATTATGACACGTAACCAATTTTATTAAATATTTTATTCTGTCTTTTTCTGTTTTCACCTTTTCTTATGAGCGTTTTAATTTACCATTGTTTCCTGTAAATGATGTGATTGTGTTATTTTATTACTTTTTTTTTATCTGCTCATTCTATTTATATGGGTATACAGTAAAAAAGAACGTAACGAAATAATGAACAGAAGATAGTTTTCGTTTTATTCTGAATTCTGTGAATACCGGCGGAATTCGTGAAATTTGTCATTATAAAATGACACCTATTGCCACCTATAGACGACTCGCATTCCTTCGACGAGCATGCAACAATGTGTCGTCTGTCCCCCAACCCCCGCTATAGCTATTACATTCGATCAAAATTTGATAACGGACAGATATCTGTCTTCTAATTGTATGTCAATGACTCAATTAGAACTTGATCCGACACGCAATATGATCGGTTTTTGTACTTTGAACCGAACCATTAGTTTTGATCAATAACTTAAAAATATATTAAGTAAACACACGTTTCTTAAGATTTTTTGGCTTGATTTAAATTCGTATAAGCAGTGCCAAGTTAAGTAAGCATTGGTTTTGATGACAGATATCCATACCAATTGTGTTTTTAATTTTAGCCTTACAAACGAAATCGAAAAAGTTGCACATATAGACGGAAGTAGGAAAATGTTGATGGTAGTATTGTCGTGCAGTCGCACATATTTACTTGAAAAGAGTAGGAAGAAGCGATTTTTGCATGCACATGTAAGTATAAGCATGTTAATCATGCATTCATAACATGATACGGACGTTGATAGAGATTTATCCCATTTTATACCGACATTGACGGTATAACACCCCATGGAATAAACTAGCCTGTATCCCACACTGTTGAATATACCTGTCCCGTGCACGGACTACTTTTTATTCTACCACTGAATGATTTGACATAAGAAATCTCTAGAGACGAGAAAACTTTAGCTTAACAATTATACGACCATCAACCTTTAAATCTGGCCAAGGGACATATTTATTCGCCATCCGTATAATAAATCAGCTGATTGTTGGCGTCATAAAATGACACACTTATTGCGTCATTAAAAAAAATATGTGTTGTCATCTTTTGGTGTACACGAAACTAGTATGCGATATCTGGGAATAAAACATTGAAGACGCGCATTTTTTCGTGTTAAAATATCCTGGATGTAATTATGAAAAAGTGCATATTCTATGGACTACTCTCCTCGGATGGAACCGATGAGACGAAGGATTTAGATAAACATGTTGATCTAGCTTATTCGTGTTAATGATTTTCAGAATGTGCATGCCTATTCGGATGTCAAATTGTGTGTGTAGAACATTCTGATGGGTGTGTATTTTGGTTCAGTAGTCTATTCGACTTGTTTCGCTTTTGGATGTCAGTAAACGAAAGGGTTTAGTCTCTTCAGTAAGAATAACCCGTTTGCAAAAAGTGTTTCAAATCTTAATATAGTTATTAAGGATAATCTTTTGTTTTGGTCACAAAATACAAGCTGTGAAGGCTAGATCTAGACGCGGTCAAAATCTGCAGCGTCCATGAAAAAATTAGGCGAGTATACTTTTTGATAATTTATGTTTAGAACGACTCTATGTGTAAATCTACATGTACATGTATGTTGACATCATTTTGTCAGGAGCAATCGCCGCCATAGTGGATTTTGATAATTATCTTTCGAAAATAAAATGAGTTATTTTAAAGTCAAATCTTCTGTTCGCGGTCGTTATGTGTTACTATTTGCATGCTGTGTACAATAGAATCGGGGCATATGGTGATGTTTTTTTCTCGTTTTACAGTTTTTGTGTGAGATTTTCTAAGACTATTTTGCGTACCAGAACAAATACATTCTATATCACTACGCATGGTTATATTCGTTAGATTTTAAGCGCTTTTAAGAATGAATTAAAATTATTGTTAAGGTTATTAGATCTCTTGTACTCACCGATGTACAAGAATAGTCCAGCAACAATCTTACACCAGCGGGACAGAGTGATGTCCAGGAATAGTCAGGATTTGTCGATGATATACCGGTCTTGGCGACGTTTGTTTATTGCTTCAAAACGGCCAACAGGAAAACTGCTCTAAAACGGGGTTTTCACTTCCGGAATCAATCGTCCCGAACCGCGTCGTAACACACTCGCGTGTGTTCTATTTAAATGGACCTGGTAACATCTTCGTCATTTTGTCTTCTCGTCACCGCAGGGGCAACATCTATATTCATTAGGAGGCAGTTTCAATTCAGTATATATGTAGGGACCTCAGCATGGCAATGCCGACCAAACATACGAGTTGATATTCGTTAGTACAAACCAACCTTGGCTTATCTCAAAAGTTTCATCAGGGTCTAGCTCCCTCCACCAAGGACTTAAAGTAGATAACATGAACGAAATAAGTGCATCTGCGAGTTAGGAAGTTTAACTCCCAAGTCTGGCTTGGCCGACCTGGGATTACATCTGGTAGAGGACACGTGCATTGGGTGAGGTGAAATCCAGGACTTCTTCCATCGTTTTCCCTCTTACGACTGACCTCCAATGACACCTCTCCAATAAACGCCGGTATGTTCGCAATTACCTGCAAGGGTCTGAAGTAGGGAGCATCTGTCTCAAGGAGCGAATGACCCTTCGGAATCCTCCTAAATGCCGCTTTCTGGAAGCTATCGAACTCCCTAACCAACCCAGTTGCTCCGAAATAGCACTTCGCAAATATCTCCAGCCAGCTCACAACTTGCTCCACAGTTCCGGTAAAACAGTGGAGAAGAATACGGTGAGTCGGGGCAACATAAGCTCTCATAAGTTGTAAACATCTCGCCCCAATTTCTCCGCAGTGCTGATCCACAGCGTCTTGCATGTGCAAAATCACTGGGCGGATGGGCATACTCAGTTGTGGAACCTTCACTAGTATGTCCTCTTGTACCTTCCACGTGGGTGCGGGTGAACATCGGTCTAAACCGATCTAACCTAGAGCCAGGACTGCTTTAAACCCCAGAAGGCTCCTGAGCTCCTCGAACTGCACCTTCTTGGGGTGTATACCAACTGCCGTTCCAAATCCTTTCTTCCCAGGATCCCAGGTCTTATATCCTAACCTGAGGGGTGCAACTTGGGGTACACTATTCTCGACAGGTTCTACATTCATATTCATTACACACACTTTTGGCTTTTGTTCATGATTATAAAATGTCGGAGGAATAGCTACATTCCCATCGCCACACTGTTCTACATCAAATGCTGTTAAGTCTTTGTAAAATACCAATTCCACATTTGTAAAGGTACTAGGTTGAATCACAGTAGTTCTGCACACAGTTACACTAGCGATTGCTTCCTCCATATGTTGTTTCAGCATTAAAATGTTGATTGTGCCTCGCATGCTCCTCGGGGATGTTTACCAACATCTTGTGTTTACGCATAATGTCAAGTCCGAGCATCATATCATCCTAAATTGGTGCCACGAGCTCAGACTCCTCAAGCTTTATCGCAATAGGTCCACACAAAAATCCACTCAAACACATATCGCTGCCTGCAGCATTAAGGATCGACTTCTTGTTAACTCTTGGCGGTTTCGGTAATCTATGGTACATCCTGTCTGTGAAAACAGTCACCTCTGCAGTATCAATCACTGCGTTTGTCTCAATATTTTGCAACTTTAGCGGGATACTAAACATTGAATTTAGTGACAATTGAAGAACCACGACTTGATCATTGTCTTCTCCAGGCCTTTCGTCTGACCTAACAGATTCAGCTCGGTTGTCATCTGTTACCATGGTTTGCGGAGCCTTTACTCTCCTCTCTGTAGATGAGCCTTGCTGTGCGTATTCCTGACGGCTCCGGCATTCCTGAGTAGACAGCTGAAACTCGTTGTCATTCTCTGAGTAGTCAGGTGTATACCGACCTCCATATTCTGTTTCTTGAAAGAGACGTTTCAAATCAAACTCGTCTGTAGCCGGCTCTTTTGCAGGCGAGTTCAGAGTGCAGTCGGGTTTATCTCGATCGATCAGATTCTTATTGAACAAACGTCGAAGACTAAAACCATGTGTTACTTGATTGTACTTCTTGCCCCTTGATGTGGAAGTCTTTCTTTGTTTAATTAAATCATTACCTTCATCATGGACCGGGCTATTTAGCACTGGGGTCGGGCTGCGCCTTCCGTGTCCGACCCGGAAGAGTTTAAATGTTCCTCGTTCTCTCCTTTTCCCTTAGTAAATTGGACATGTTTACTATTGTCACTTTTGCGGCGTGGACAGTCTGTAATGTAATAATTTTATTTGCAGTTGAAACACTGTAGTGTTGGAGGAGGTCTGTTCGGGGACGGCGATGCAGAGCGAGATTGTCTGTAAGGAAGGCGCTCGAGGATGGTATCGACTGAGTTCTTAATCTGGCTTATCTGTTTCTCTATCGTGTCCAGACGTTTTTCACATGCAACCCATAGCTTCAGTGTACTCTGACCAGTTTGGCTTTGTGTCTCTTCTTTCACTTCATATACGGACCAGTCCTGGCTACTTTTGTGAACAGTTGTCTATCGAACATCGCGTTTGGCACGGCAATGAACAGCCGTGTGACTGTGGACTGCCCACTTCACTTTATCCACTGCTGCCTCCATTGTAGATTGGCGCGCATTCGCTGCCACTTCATCGGCTTCCTTGTTACTGAAACCCTGACAAAAACGTAGAATTGCCTGGTTATACAATATAATCTTATGGAAGATCCCGGAAAGCATTTGTGGTTAGTGTCATGATTCGGTCTGCCCAATCATCAATGTCCTCCTCGACATCTTGTCGAGCATTGTTGAAAGCAATTGTAGCCGTGTCAGGGAGATCTTGATATCCAAAACGTTTCTCAACTCGCTGGATCATGTCGAAGTACCCCATGTCGTCATACTGCTCTATCTAATTTGCAAAGAAATTTGTTATGGCTTTACAATTAAGGCACCGACACAATTTATCTTTGCAGTCCTGTGCTGATCAACGCTGAGCTTCTGCATATTTAGCGAACTTAACAAAAAAAAGCTCGCCAGTTGGACTTTCCATCGTAAGTCAGCGTCTTTATGTAAATTGCATAGTTTCTTCAGTTGCTGGTCCCTGTAACCTTGACCTTGATCATAATAGGCTAGATGGCATGTAGGTGTTCGGTCAAAATGTCCGAACGTTCTCGCAGGACGCTGGTTCAAGAACCGTGGTGAATATCCCGCAAAAGGATGCTTGATTTCTGGTGGCTTAGTCGATCGCATGTCGTTGACAGGATATTCAACATCAGCGCCCGCTGATGTATATTGGTTTTATTATGGCTTGTCACGGATTAAGAACCGATTATTTATGTTTACACTCTCAGAGTCAGCGTATGACATTTGAGGTCTTGCAGCAGTATGGTAATAAGTGTCTTGAATGTCTTTTTAATTTGTACCTTGTAAACTTGATTGAAAGTGTCTGATAACTTATCTATTTCTTCATGTAGTACAGTCGCAAATTCCTGACCATACGGAGTGAAATCGATAAGATCGAACAAATCCGTTGACATCCTAATATATGGAACCATCGACAATTATCTTCATAAATTGGTCACACCCTTACCCGGTAAGCAATAATTGCTTTGGCTGTACGATCCCCAATACCAGGCAGTGAACGTAGTTGTGTTTCAGATACTGTATGAATTGGGACACGTGTCGATGGTCGATGAAACATGATTGTAATAGTGGGACGGGGGCAGGCGAATACAAAATTAAAAAAATATATATTTAACTATTTTGAAATGAAGGAAAAATAAAATGATGCCAAAGTTGAGATCACAATGATAACACTAGCCCTGAAAAAAATGGACTGCACAGGCTAATCTGGGACGACACTTTACGCAAATGCATTAAACCCCCTTTTCACAGAGATCGGCCCAAATAAATGATGGCGTTCTTTTTATTATTTGCAAACTTTCATTCTTTTACTGAGGGGACGAGAAGGTATTATATTCATGATTACTTTTATTTAATGACAGTGGTGTTGTAGTATTGTTAAGCAACATATTTGTCTTTGTGAAGTTATAGTTTAGAACGCATTTTGTTTAAATAATAATTTTAATTCATTCCATAAACACTACGAAGACATCATACAAATGAACCGCTCCTGTCATATATCTTAAGCTTGATATACTGGTTTACCTGTTTATAACCGACGCTGATAATATGTTATTTATTGCCTTCAATCATGTTTTAAAAGTGTCATTATTTACTGCGTTATGGAATTTTTTAACAGGTTCATTAAGTTAACAGCTGGAGGTGACATCTATTCAAATATTTATTGCGACGAATATATAATGAAGGAACGAAGATGATTTAATGTGGCAGCCAAACAAACTACTTGCTTTACTTTTTTTATCGCCGCTTGTCACCGGACGTTAAAGATAACGTTAACGTATTTTTCCAGTGAACAACAATGATACATTTACAATTTTCTTTGAAAACGTCCGCGAAAAAGTCGTTGATGAACGCTGAACATCTCATGAAAATAACACCGCCTGAAGTAAGGTAACACAGTGTCTAGGATTAAAACAAAATATAACATGTGCACAATTGCATGTTTGTATCAATATATATTTGTGAATGTTGTTTTAAAGTTTCGGGGCACTTTTTTTAGAGATTTTGTCATGGACATGAACAGGTTGGGCGATCATGTATATGCGTTCCAACGAGTGTAGGACATTAGCCCTCCAGGGCATTAGCCCCTAGGACAAAAGCCCCTAGGACAAAAGCCCCTAGGACATTATTCTCTTTGGACATTAGCCCCCTAGGACAGTTTCCCCTAAGGACATTAGCCCCTAGCTATTTTTACATTCATTTTTAGGTAGTTAATTTCATCTTTTTTTTTAATTAATCAAATAAATGGTTTATTTTTTTTTAAACAGCAAAACAACACATTATGTTACTTATGCATCTAATTATAAGGTAATTTTAGACTTCTGGATGGTGTCAGATAGCAAAATATTTGCAAAATAAATAGAGTCCAAAGAAAAAAATAGTAAAGAAATTGTAAAAAAAAACACTAAAATGTATGTTGTGGTACAAGCTATATATTGTTTGTATTTACATATGAAATTAAAAAAATGGAATAAAAATGCTTACTTAAAAAAAAAATGAACGTTCTAAAACACCTGGGGGCTAATGTCCAAGCGTTCACTTTTTTGAAGGGGCTTTTGTCCTAGGGGCTTTTTTCCTAGGGGCTAATGTCCTAGGAGCTAATGTCCTAGAGGGCTAATGTCCGTACCCCGTTCCAACACATGTTAACAAGCGGATGAGAAAATTTTATGACGGATTTATTTATTTTTATTGATTTACAAAAAATCATGGCCGATTCGACAATCAAACTTATACCGCTGTTATCATTAAGCATAACTCTTGGTTGTGAAGCGCTCTCAATTGTTCCTTTAATAAACGAGCCGTGCTCTGTGAACAGGGGGTTTAATGCATTTGCATAAAGTGTCGTCCCAGATTAGCCTGTTCAGTCCGCACTGGCTGCTAAGGGACAACACTTTCCGCCTAAACCAGATTTTTGCTAAGAAGAGACTTTCTTAAAACAGAAAATATCATAATAGCGGAAATTGCATCCCTGATAAGCCTGTGCGGACGCTAATCTGGGATGACACTTAGCGCACATGCATTAATTCCTTTTTTTCACAGAGCACGGGCTAAATACATTGATAAATAATCCATCCAGATTTATTTTCATTTTCAAGTTCACCTTTTATGCGATGTAACTATTCATTTCAACTTTAAACAAATTAAATTAACGGCAATAGGACTTTTGTATAGAGCGAAAACCAATGTAAAATCGCTTATCAGATCATGCTGAAATTTGTTTATGCAGGCGATCGAAGACAACAATTTGCACGTTATCGAATCTTGATCTGATCTAATCGAGCTCGCGGGGGGCGGGGGAGCAGAGAAAATGTCTTCGAGTCGTCTGCGAATGACAACAAGTGTCAGGACATTCCGCGCATTCCGTTGGCATTTAGAGTTTTTTGTATTGCGCCTTGAAGATTAAACAATAATTTCCGGATCGATTAGGTAAAAATCCTCAAATTTAAGCATACAACTGCATCGATGGTGCTGTTCGGACCGTTTATTCATAAAATAATTAATGTTTGATTTCATCTTCGATTGTGGTGTTTTCCAAACTGTTCTCATCGCCACGTCGATGCGGCGTTCCATTTAGCATTTTGAGGTGTATACTTAACTTCATCAAAGTTCGAGCATAACGTGTATGACCCACCCAGAAGAATGCCGACGGTTCTCCAATCGTCTTATTATTTCGGATAACCTTTATCATAATTCTATTTGCAACAGCAGATATACCAGTACGTGCAATCGCATTTGACATTTTTCTCGGCCCTAAAAATACTGCCTTTTAGACCTTTATTTAAAAAGGTGACATTATTTCATTTTCCGTTTTAATTATCTAGTCGAAAACGGATAATCTGAACGGAAATTACAGTTTTTCATAGCAACCACCTCGTTAAATACCACGGGTTATCAGACACTAAAAATCATTCGTCTGCTAGACATTGGCTAAAACACAATAGTATCACTGCCCTAAGCTTCATCGTATCATACATTAATTCTTGTAAAACAATCTGAATAAGTACGATATGTGTTTGAGCGACGAAAAGCTTTTTCAATAATGACAAAATTAATCGCATTCAAATTCTCCAAAGCTTTATATGAAGGTGCCGAATTGCCGGATAGTTCTACATGATCAATCTCCACGCAGATTTGTCGCTCCTTGCTCTCACATACAACTCTGCGAAAGGCTCAGCCCTCCATTTTGTCTATAAAATAGATAAAACCGAACAAACGCATTCAACGTATATTTGATTGGATATTTAGAATCGCATGCATTAAATTAAGAAATATGACTTTTAAATGTACGATAAATCGCGCAAAAACTTGAGAGTTTTAATGCAACTCTTTGGAACTACTTTATTGCCCATTTACGCAGATGGAATCAGTCCACGCACTTCACAAATGTAAACAATTGAACATATTTTTTTTTTAGTGACGAAAGGAATTGCTTCGACGTGTGTATGTATGTTGGTTTCTTAACATAAAAAACCATATCAATTTTATTTAATAATGAATTAAGACTGATTTAAGATATCATGGTATGAGATGGTTTTCTTTAATGCAGTGAATGCAATGTAACCATCGTGCAAGATATTGTTTAGTATTCTGTAACCTCAATGATGAACGCTTGGAATGATCATGACATAAATGAGACGCTTTCATAACAATAGTCCGTTCTGAGCCCAACAGAGGTGAATGTAATGTAACCGTCGTGCAAGAGATTGCTACATGATAAGTACTTATGCACTGTGGAATAGAACCAGTTACTTGATTTACTACTATTTACATGCAATAAGATATATGCATTACTCAAACAAATTAGACAACTAGTTACGGAATGCAAGATTCTAATGCATCAAACACTTTTACATCTAATCACATTGTTCCCATCCTGAAAACAGTTTACGACTATTTCAAGGTGCGAAGAAGTTAATACTGCATAGGGGTACGATGTAAAATCTCATCGCAAAGCTGGGTTTATTTTATAACAAAAGGTTCGCATCAAAACTCATTCTTTTACGACAAACCGTACTTTAAGTATCCTAGCTGCAAAAACCGGTTTTGGAAACCTGGGAACAAAGTGCTGTTGCTGTAGCGTATGTTATTAGCAACCAGGGTGCAGAATCAACGGGGTTTTTAGGTGGTTACACACGTGCTAGACAGAATGTAAACACACCGTTAAGAACTTTTTTTTTTGCAAATGTCTCACGTTATTGAAATACATTTGCAAATATCTTTATAAAAGACAGTTTTTCTTGCAGTTAGTGCCGATATATAAGGTATAAGAATACATCCTTAAATACGTCTGAGATCGGTGACTAACTTTCACCATGCGTGACGCATAGTCGTGCAGAATACATGGACTTTTTGAAAAAGAAGACAGGCTTATTAAATAAAGTAATTCTGATGTATTTCACATTGCCATAATCAGCATGCAAATCTGTATTTTATGCACTAGATTAAATTCTTTAGAAAACATTGTTTTAAAAAGTTATTTGGAAAAATAAGAAGCACTTACCGGTGTGTTAAATCCAATAACGTACAATTGGGAAAACCCAACAAAGTCACGCGATCCTGCACCCTGGCAACACATTCTCAAAGTAGAAAGGTGCCCATGGAGGCGATGAGATATATGTATACCAGGTACAGTTCCTATATCGAACGGTATCAGAAGCACGTTCACAAAGTACCTTTGCTGTAACAGACAGTATAAACAACGTCAATAAAGTACATTGGCTGTAACAGACAGTAACCCACAACGCAAATAAAGTACTCTAGCTGTAACGGACAGTATCAAATCAAAACCCTATAAATCAAGTACATTCACTGTAAAGAACATTGAAATTCGTTCACGAAGTACCTTTGTCGTAATGGACAATAGCTACGACGAACATAAAGTGACCTGTTTGTAATACACGGTATCAGAAGCCTGTCAACCAAGTACCATATCTGTTTGTACCGATACTGTTAACCCGGACACACATTATTGTGGGTGTTATGGACTGTATACCGTGGTAAATGTACCGCGTATGTACTGGACGGTATCGGCAACTATTACACAAACTGTCGTGTCCGTAGTAAAGGGTATCTGAAATCCGTTCACATGGTACCTTGTATGTAGACGACTGGAAGCAATTTGTTTATCCTATACGTTACAAACTACCTAGGATTTTGAAAGTAGATAATTTAGCAATTATTATCTGTATCTTTTGTTTTGTGTTGAAATGAAACACATGACTACGAACAAACCTTTTATTAGCAATGACGTACTATATTTTAATTTATTAAAGGTTCTTTGGCCTTTTCCCACAAACATCCATCCAATGTGGCTAGCTTTTTTAATAAGATTTTCCGAAACATAATTTCAAAAACAGTTACGCAGAAAAATACATACTAGTAAAAATAGTTATTTATGCTGCGTCTACTTTCACGAAAGTCTTTTAAAAGATCGGTACGTATAAATCATACATTACATTCGTAAATTCAAACCTTTATTTCGGCAACTACTAGGAAGCGAGTGAATGAATCAATACAAAAAGCGGGCGTTAAATATTTTGGGAAGATAGTGACACGTTAAATTGACATATCCAAGTACTCGGGTAATTTCTCACGGCTCCTAACGCAAGAACTAAAAATTGTGTGTGTATGTATTTTTCCAAAAAATGTCAAAAAAACATACATTTTCAAAACTTGAAAGTCGCACATTAATATAATAATATAAGTCAAAATTGCCTTCTGTTAACAAGAAAAGTCACCGATTTATAATATGAATTATTTCATTAACACAACTTTACATTTACCCTGACAGCGAACACATAATTAGAAGAATGAGACCGCTTATAATTCCGTAAGCATTTTGTATGCACAAAATGACATTTTTCTAGGTGCGTGAAGTTGGCTCGCCGTTCGACGTTCGACATTAGTTCAACATTCAAATTACCGAATGTCGAGCTGGCTCGGCATTCCAGCTCGACATTCAGTTCGGCATTCGCATATAATGTTGTATG
The DNA here is from genome assembly GCF_020536995.1 of Dreissena polymorpha. Classification (NCBI taxonomy): domain Eukaryota; kingdom Metazoa; phylum Mollusca; class Bivalvia; order Myida; family Dreissenidae; genus Dreissena; species Dreissena polymorpha. The sequence goes on along the minus strand of NC_068357.1, from coordinate 48,076,883 downwards.
CTTATTTTTGAATGTCGAGCTGGCTCGGCATTCCAGCTCGACATTAAGTTCGGCATTCACATACAGTGTTGTATGCTTATTTTCGAATGTCGAACTGGCTCGGCATTCCAGCTCGACATTCAGTTCGGCATTCGCATATAGTGTTGTATGCTTATTTTCGAATGTCGAGCTGGCTCGGCATTCCAGCTCGACATTCAGTTCGGCATTCGCAAATAGTGTTGTATGCTTATTTTCGAATGTGTAGCTGGCTCGGCATTCCAGCACGACATTCAGTTCGACATTCGGAGATAATGTTGTTCAATAATTTTTGAATGACGAGCTGGCTCAGCATTCCAGCTCGACATTCAGTTCGACATTCGGAGAAAGTGTTGTACAATAATTTTTGAATGACGAGTTGGCTCGGCATTTCAGCTCGACATTCAGTTCGACATTCGGATATAGTGTTGTACAATAATTTTTTAATGACGAGCTGGCTCGGCATTCTAGCTCGACATTCAGTTCGACATTCGGAGAAAGTGTTGTACAATTTTTTTTGAATGACGAGCTGGCTCGGCATTCCAGCTCGACATTCAGTTCGGCATTCGCAAATAGTGTTGTATGCTTATTTTTGAATGTCGAGCTGGCTCGGCATTCCAGCTCGACATTCAGTTCGACATTCGGATATGGTGTTGTACAATTTTTTTTGGATGTCGAGCTGGCTCGGCATTCCAGCTCGACATTCAGTTCTGCATTCGCAAATAGTGTTGCATGCTTATTTTCGAATGTCGAGCTGGCTCGGCATTCCAGCTCGACATTCAGTTCGGCATTCGCATATAGTGTTGTATGCTTATTTTCGAATGTCGAACTGGCTCGGCATTCCAGCTCGACATTCAGTTCGACATTCGGAGAAAGTGTTGTACAATAATTTTTGAATGACGAGTTGGCTCGGCATTTCAGCTCGACATTCAGTTCGACATTCGGATATAGTGTTGTACAATAATTTTTGAATGACGAGCTGGCTCGGCATTCCAGCTCGACATTCAGTTTGACATTCGGAGAAAGTGTTGTACAATTTTTTTTTAATGACGAGCTGGCTCGGCATTCCAGCTCGACATTCAGTTCGGCATTCGCAAAGAGTGTTGTATGCTTATTTTTGAATGTCGAGCTGGCTCGGCATTCCAGCTCGACATTCAGTTCGACATTCGGATATGGTGTTGTACAATAATTTTTGAATGTCGAGCTTGCTCGGCATTCCAGCTCGACATTCAGTTCTGCATTCGCAAATAGTGTTGCATGCTTATTTTCGAAAGTCGAGCTGGCTCGGCATTCCAGCTCGACATTCAGTTCGGCATTCGCATATAGTGTTGTATGCTTATTTTCGAATGTCAAATTGGCTCGGCATTCCAGCTCGACATTCAGTTCGACATTCGGATATAGTGTTGTACAATAATTTTTGAATGTCGAGCTGGCTCGGCATTCCAGCTCGACATTCAGTTCTGCATTCGCAAATAGTGTTGCATGCTTATTTTCGAATGTCGAGCTGGATCGGCATTCCAGCTCGACATTCAGTTCGGCATTCGCATATAGTGTTGTATGCCTATTTTCGAATGTCGAGCTGGCTCGGCATTCCAGCTCGACATTCAGTTCGGCATTCGCAAATAGTGTTGTATGCTTATTTTCGAATGTCGAGCTGGCTCGGCATTCCAGCTCGACATTCAGTTCGGCATTCGCATATAGTGTTGTATGCTTATTTTCGAATGTCGAGCTGGCTCGGCATTCCAGCTCGACATTCAGTTCGACATTCGGATATAGTGTTGTACAATTTTTTTTTGAATGTCGAGCTGGCTCGGCATTCCAGCTCGACATTCAGTTCGACATTCGGATATAGTGTTGTACAATAATTTTTGAATGTGGAGCTGGCTTGGCATTCCAGCTCGACATTCAGTTCGGCATTCGCAAATAGTGTTGTATGCTTATTTTCGAATGTCGAGCTGGCTCGGCATTCCAGCTCGACATTCAGTTCGGCATTCTCATATAGTGTTGTATGCTTATTTTCGAATGTCGAGCTGGCTCGGCATTCCAGCTCGACATTCAGTTCGACATTCGTATATAGTGTTGTACAATTTTTTTTAAATGTCGAGCTGGCTCGGCATTCCGGCTCGACATTCAGTTCGACATTCGGATAAAGTGTTGTACAAATTTTTTTTAATTACGAGCTGGCTCGGCATTCCAGCTCGACATTCAGTTCGACATTCGGATATAGTGTTGTACAATAATTTTTGAATGACGAGCTGGCTCGGCATTCCAGCTCGACATTTAGTTCGGCATTCGAATATAGTGTTGTATGCTTATTTTCGAATGTCGAGCTGGCTCGGCATTCCAGCTCGACATTCAGTTCGGCATTCGCATACAGTGTTGTATGCTTATTTTCGAATGTCGAGCTGGCTCGGCATTCCAGCTCGACATTCTGTTCGACATTCGGATATAGTGTTGTACAATATTTTTTGAATGACGAGATGGCTCGGCATTCCAGCTCGACATTCAGTTCGGCATTCGCATATAGTGTTGTATGCTTATTTTTGAATGTCGAGCTGGCTCGGCATTCCAGCTCGACATTCAGTTCGACATTCGGATATAGTGTTTTACAATAATTTTTGAATGACGAGCTGGCTCGGCATTACAGCTCGACATTCAGCTCGACATTCGGAGATAGTGTTGTACAAATTTTTTTGAATGTCGAGCTGGCTCGGCATTCCAGCTCAACATTCAGTTCGGCATTCGCAAATAGTGTTGTATGCTTATTTTTGAATGACGAGCTGGCTCGGCATTCCAGCTCGACATTCAGTTCGACATTCGTAGAAAGTGTTGTACAATAATTTTTTAATGACGAGCTGGCTCGGCATTCCAACTCGACATTCAGCTCGACATTCGGATATAAAGTTGTACAATAATTTTTGAATGACGAGCTGGCTCGGCATTCCAGCTCGACATTCAGTTCGACATTCAGATATAGTGTTGTACAATAATTTTTTAATGACGAGCTGGCTCGGCATTCCAGCTCGACATTCAGTTCGACATTCGGATATAGTGTTGTACAAAAATTTTTGAATAACGAGCTGGCTCGGCATTACAGCTCGACATTCAGCTCGACATTCGGAGATAGTGTTGTACAATGTTTTTTGAATGTCGAGCTGGCTCGGCATTCCAGCTCTACATTTAGTTCGGCATTCGCATACAGTGTTGTATGCTTATTTTCGAATGTCGAGCTGGCTCGGCATTCCAGCTCGACATTCAGTTCGACATTCGGATATACTGTTGAACATTTTTTTTGAATGTCGAGCTGGCTCGGCATTCCAGCTCGACAGTCAGTTCGACATTCGAATATAGTGTTGTAAAATAATTGTTAAATGTCGAGCTGACCGGTCGACCAACCGAAGACCGATGGACGACCGACGGACGGGGGAGGGATAATCGATGGACGACCGACAGAAAGATAAGGGACGACCGAAAAACGATCGATCGGCGACCGATGGACGACCGATGGACGGGAGAGGGATAACCGATGGACGACCGACAGAAAGATAAGGGACGACCGATCGATGATCAACGGACGGACAAGGGTAGACAAAGAACGACCAATGGACGGCCAGCAATTGGACGAGGGACGACCCATGGACGGCTGATGGACGACCGATGGACGGCCGACAGTTGGGCGAGCGAAGACCGATGGAAGACCGATGGACGACCGATGGACGGCCGATGGACGACCGATGGACGGCCAATGGACGACCGATAAACGACCGAGAGAAAGATAAGGGACGACCGATGGACGGGAGAGGGATAGCCGATGGACGACCGACAGAAAGATAAGGGACGACCGATGGATGATCAACGGAGGGACAAGGGTAGACAAAGAACGACCGATGGACGGCCAGCAATTGGACGAGGGAAGACCCATGGACGGCTGATGGACGACCGATGGACGGCCGACAGTTGGGCGAGCGACGACCGATGGAAGACCGATGGACGACCGATGGACGGCCGATGGACGACCGATGGACGACCGATGGACGGCCGATGGACGACTGACAGAAAGATAAGGGACGACCGATGGCCGAACGATTGGCGACCGATGGACGACCGATGGATTGGAGAGGGATAACCGATGGACGACCGACAGAAAGATAAGGTACGACCGATGGACGACCAACGGACGGACAAGGGCCGACAATGGACGACCGATGAACGGTTAACAGTTGGACGAGGGACGACCGAATGACGACCGATGGACGATCGTTGGACGACCGATGGGCAACCGATGGGCGACCGATGGGCGACCGATGGACGATTGATGGACGGGAGAGGAATAACCGATGGACAACCGACAGAAAGATAAGGGACAAAAGATGGACGACTGACGGACGGACAAGGGCAGACAATGGACGACCGATGGACGGCCAACAGTTCGACCAGGGACGACCATCGAACGACCATCGGTCGGCCATAGGTCGGCCATCGGTCGTCCATCGGTCGTCCATCGGTCATCAATTTTTCGTCCATCGGTCGTCCATCAGTCGCCCATCGGTCGTCCATCGGCCGTCCATCGGTTGTCCATCGGTCGTCCCTCCTCCAACTGTTGGCTGTCAATCGGTCGTCCATTGTCTGCCCTTGTCCGTCTGTTGGTCGTCCATCGGTCGTCCCTTATCTTTCTGTCGGTCGTCCATCGGTTATCCCTCTCCGGTCCAACGGTCGTCCATCGGTCTTCCATCGGTCGCCAATCGGTTGTCCATCGGCTGTCCCTTATTTTCTGTCGGTCGTCCATCGGTTATCTTTTCTTGTCCGTCGGTCGTCCATCGGTCTTCGGTTGGTCGTCCATCGGGCAGCTCGCCATATAAAATTATTGTACAACACTATATTCGAATGTCGAACTGAATGTCGAGCTGGAATGCCGAGCCAGCTCGACATTAAAAAAAAATTGTACAACACTTTCTACGAATGTCGAACTGAATGTCGAGCTGGAATGCCGAGCCAGCTCGACATTCGAAAATAAGCATACAACACTGTATGCGAATGCCGAACTGAATGTCGAGCTGGAATGCCGAGCCAGCTCGACATTCGAAAATAAGCATACAATACTATATGCTAATGCCGAACTGAATGTCGAGCTGGAATGGTCCATCGGTTATCTTTTCTAGTCCGTCGGTCGTCCATCGGTCTTCGGTTGGTCGTCCATCGGTCAGCTCGCCATTTAAAAATTATTGTACAACACTATATACGAATGTCGAACTGAATGTCGAGCTGGAATGCCGAGCCAGCTCGACATTAAAAAAAATGTACAACAGTATATCCGAATGTCGAACTGAATGTCGAGCTGGAATGCCGAGCCAGCTCGACATTCAAAAAAAATTGTACAACACTTTCTCCGAATGTCGAACTGAATGTCGAGCTGGAATGCCGAGCCAGCTCGACATTCGAAAATAAGCATACAACACTGTATGCGAATGCCGAACTGAATGTCGAGCTGGAATGCCGAGCCAGCTCGACATTCGAAAATAAGCATACAATACTTTATGCGAATGCCGAACTGAATGTCGAGCTGGAATGCCGAGCCAGCTCGACATTCGAAAATAAGCATACAACACTATATGCGAATGCCGAACTGAATGTCGAGCTGGAATGCCGAGCCAGCTCGTCATTTAGAAATTATTGTACAACACTATATCCGAATGTCGACCTGAATGTCGAGCTGGAATGCCGAACCAGCTCGACATTCAAAAAGTATTGCTCAACACTTTCTCCGAATGTCGAATTGAATGACGAGCTGGAATGCCGAGCCAGCTCGACATTCGAAAATAAGCATAGAACACTATATGCGAATGCCGAACTGAATGTCGAGCTGGAATGCCGAGCCAGCTCGTCATTTAGAAATTATTGTACAACACTATATCCGAATGTCGACCTGAATGTCGAGCTGGAATGCCGAACCAGCTCGACATTCAAAAAGTATTGCTCAACACTTTCTCCGAATGTCGAATTGAATGACGAGCTGGAATGCCGAGCCAGCTCGACATTCGAAAATAAGCATAGAACACTATATGCGAATGCCGAACTGAATGTCGAGCTGGAATGCCGAGCCAGATCGACATTCGAAAATAAGCATACAACACTATATGCGAATGCCGAACTGAATGTCGAGCTGGAATGCCGAGCCAGCTCGACATTCGAAAATAAGCATACAACACTATTTGCGAATGCCGAACTGTATGTCGAGCTGGAATGCCGAGCCAGCTCCACATTCAAAAATTATTGTACAACACTATATCCGAATGTCGAACTGAATGTCGAGCTGGAATGCCGAGCCAGCTCGTCATTCAAAAATTATTGTTCAACTTTATATCCGAATGTCGAGCTGAATGTCGAGCTGGAATGCCGAGCCAGCTCGTCATTAAAAAATTATTGTACAACACTTTCTCCGAATGTCGAACTGAATGTCGAGCTTGAATGCCGAGCCAGCTCGTCATTCAAAAATAAGCATACAACACTATTTGCGAATGCCGAACTGAATGTCGAGCTGGAATGCCGAGCCAGCTCGACATTCAAAAAACATTGTACAACACTATCTTCGCATGTCGAACTAAATGTCGAGCTGGAATGCCGAGCCAGCTCGTCATTCAAAAATTATTGTACAACACTATATCCGAATGTCGAACTGAATGTCGAGCTGGAATGCCGAGCCAGCTCGTCATTCAAAAATTATTGTACAACACTATATCCGAATGTCGAACTGAATGTCGAGCTGGAATGCCGAGCCAGCTCGACATTCGAAAATAAGCATACAACACTATATGCGAATGCCGAACTGAATGTCGAGCTGGAATGCCGAGCCAGCTCGACATTCGAAAATAGCATACAACACTATATGCGAATGCCAAATTGAATGTCGAGCTGGAATGCCGAGCCAGCTCGTCATTCAAAAATTATTTTACAACACTATATCCGAATGTCGACCTGAATGTCGAGCTGGAATGCCGAGCCAGCTCGACATTCAAAAAGTATTGTTCAACACTTTCTCCGAATGTCGAAATGAATGTCGAGCTGGAATGCCGAGCCAGCTCGACATTCGAAAATAAGCATACAACACTATATGCGAATGCCGAACTGAATGTCGAGCTGGAATGCCGAGCCAGCTCGACATTCGAAAATAAGCATACAACACTATTTGCGAATGCCGAACTGAATGTCGAGCTGGAATGCCGAGCCAGCTCGACATTCAAAAATAAGCATACAACATAATATGCGAATGCCGAACTGAATGTCGAGCTGGAATGCCGAGCCAGCTCGACATTCGGTAATTTGAATGTTGAACTAATGTCGAACGTCGAACGGCGAGCCAACTTCACGCACCTGACATTTCTTTGTCTTTAAGAGCCAGTTGAAAATTATTAGGACAACAGTATACATTTATTAAAAAGCATGCGAAATTGTGTTGTCATGATCCGAAAACGTGTTATTAGGTCAGAGGCTTGGGTAGTTAAAAATTCAGGATGGGAAGATTATTGGAAAAGTAGGATCAATTTTTAACATGTTTGCATTCATTAGTTGAAATATTGTACATTTATTCAACGACAAACATCAAGAAAAGTATAAACACAATTTATTCTCTTGAATGGTTTGGCATTAAAATGTCAAGGCTAGGACGATTTGTAATAAAACACAGATTCCCCCGGTGGAAATGTTCATAGCCGATGTGTTTCGGAAGGCCCACTGCCTGTGACCGTGGTTCTTTTTTGCACTGTTTTAGTGAACACACTTCCCGAATGGCACAGGGATTGTCATTTTGAACTTTTATTTCCCGCCAACGCAAAGGCTATTTCCCACGTCGAAACTCCCACACCCCCTTGTTAATGCAATGTGAATATCCCATTTCTACCCAATTTATTGCATCACTTGGACTCGTCCACTATGTTAAAGCGCATGGTTTTCCTAGATCGGTCTTTCACGTGCTGGTCGATTATCCGAGTAAGTCACTAATTAATGAATTTTTAAAATTTCCACCCTCCCTCCCACTAAATTACTTATTGTAACACGATGCTTGTCCGATTTTGGTACATTTCAGTGTTGGTGCAGTCGGCGATCCCCCTCGGAAGCCTACATCGTCATGGATGGGAATTCACATCGTTTGGACCACAGTCAGTCGGTAAGGTCCAGAAACGGGATGCTGCGCAATAAGTGATCTAGTGTTGGAGACCAAAGAACTGTTTATCGGCACTGCATTAGTGCACTGTTCTAGTGAACACACTTTCTGCTTGGCACAGGGATTGTCATTTTGAACTTTTATTTCCCGCCGGGGGAATCTGTGTTTTATTACAAATCGTCCCAGCCTTGACATATTAATGCCATTTTTATTTATTTCAAATGTTTTAATAACCCGTATATTCGTTACCTAGCCTTAATCAATGTGTGTCTTATTTAATTGGATATATTAAAAGGGCCTTTTCACAGATTTTGGCATATTTTGAAGTTTGTAATTAAATGCTTTATATTGATATATGTAAACAATGGATCAAAGAAGCTCCAGTAAAAAATCAAGAATACAATTTTAAAAAAAAACAACAAAAAAAACAACAGAGAACCCTGAAGCCCTGGAGTAAAAACCAATTAGACCGCTCGGCCATCCTGCCAAGTATGTATGACAAACGTATTTTATACTTCATAAAAGCAATCTTCGTAGTTTCACAAAATTAAACGACAACAACAGAACTGTCCAAATTATTCAATCGTTTCGCGTTGCAACGCTGTATAGTTTTCAGGTTTTTAAATCGTCAAAAAATGCATATAATGGATATATTAGAGCATGGTAAATGTTCAGTTTTGATGTTTGCTCACAAACATCATAACTAAAACGAAAATTTGCGAATCTGAAACAACTTTTTTCAATTTTGTCAATTTGCATAAAAGGTGAAAAGCCCCCTTAAAAGTAGGTTCGCTTTGATTGTTTTGAAATCGTTGGTTTCAGTTGACCATAATGGCCAACAAAAGTACCATTTCCATTTGGAAATACATGTTTACCTGTCTAGGGAAAGAGTTGACGTATTATCGTTTGCATTAATCTGTAAGCATGCACAACGATATGGCAAACCTGTTAAATGCACTGTTTCCGGCCAATACATTCTGTCGAATATTCAACGTTTTATTATTCAGCAATATAGGCTAAATAATGCATTAGATGCCTTTTTGTTAAAGTGATATTTAAATAAGGATGTTTCAGCAACTTGCATGGAGATGCATACTAAAATTATAAGATTTATTACAAGCAAGTTTATAGTCGCTAATCCTTTTAAACCTTATTGGAAATAATGGTTACACGTTGTACTGGCAACGGCCGGCAATGTCCTTGGCGCTCCAAAAGAAAAACATATACGTTTTCGAAGTTCAGCCCCCAGAATGGTTCTTGAAACAGCCATATAGGGTATGTATTGACAAGCTGATGATGATACGACGCCAGATATTTCTTCAACAAAGCTGAAGTTGAAATCTGTTCCTGATTGCTAAAGCGCAGGTTGGACAGAGAAAAGAGAAGATGGTTTAGTGATTGAATAGAATAAAAAGGATAACCATCCGGAGAGAAAATGGGTCGACGGAAGCCCATACGTGGATAAAAACACACGGCTGACGTACAAACTGAACACAGCCGCCAAGGGCTTCTTCAATTTCTTGCGAATGGGCTCTCGGATATTCTTAGAGTCTTGACACGGATTGAGTACAGACTCAAACCAGAGAACTACAGGAAGCCTCTTACAGCTGGCAAAAACAACATTCGGAAACAACATTGCGGTACCTTTCATCAGTGATGTACAACTCTCTGATGTACGGCTTCCGGGTTGCACACAACTCAATCTAAAATCATCTGTTATAGTGCGATACTTGTAGAATTTGCTGAGGAATACATCACTTTTCCTTAAACGCCCGATAAGTGGAAGAAACACGCCAAACAGTTAGTCTACCGATGGGAGTTGTACAACTGTATGTGTGCTTTGGAAAGTTATTACATCGCCACACAGTGTCCTTGTCATGGTGACTGATTGCACTACACGTGCATGGGTTACTATTTAATAATCCTCATGGCAGTGTTCGACGTCGAATACAACGGTTCAGCCGGTGATGCCAAAGTGTTCATCCCCAGTGGACGGAAGGAATTTTCGACAATGGAGTGTAGTGTCTACCTGGTCATACATCTTTACCGAAGGGCGACAAACCAATATACCTTGTTAAATTGCTGCGTATGACGCGCAAGCATTAAATAGCAAGCTTATGAAACCTTTCGCTATAACGTGCCACAATCCGAGAGAGTCTTCAACTACTGACTGTCCATGGGGGCGCCGGTTTGTGAAAAACGAGTTCTGGATGTTTGCTCCTCGCTTTCGATGTCTTCATACTACAATGTCGCACAGTCTCCAGAAACAGTAACGTGTATTGTTGCATCTACTTACACACTCTTCTGAGACTACTCAATGGAAATATACATGTGAATGTATCTGACTAGAGGGACATCAATCACACCACATACCACGACAATAGCGAAACGACAGTCCCCTCGTAGAGGGGGCTTTATATTAAATTCATATAAGCTGCACCAAATTAGGTTAGCATTGTTTTTGATGAAATATAATCCATAATATTTTTGTATTTAATATTTGCGTTACAAATCAAAAATCGAATAACTGACACATATAGACGGAAGTAGGAAAATGGAGATGGAAGTATGTTCATACATTCGCGCATAATTTCTTGAAAAGAGCAGGAACAAGCATGCACATGCAAGTTTATGCAAGCATCTTTGCATAACAAGAAACGAACATTGATAGAAATATATACGGGTTATGTAAAGACTCGTCCCTTAATTGTTCGCCCATTAAAACACGCCCACTATTTCATAACAACTCGCTGATGGTATATTGACAACTCGTCCCGTATTTTATTAAGACTCCCAAGAAATTGAACGATTCACCCAAAGTATAATAAAATGTTCAGATTTAGTAAGATGACATTACATTTGCAAGTTAATTGTTAAGAAACGTTAAATTATTGTAAATTCTTATCTTGTTTTAGTACAAGTTTGATTGTGTCCTTCTAATGTATACATATTTAATACACTTGATGATTGTTTATAATTCGCTAATTCTTATTTATAGTTATTATCCTTCATTATAAAGAAGTGAAACTCCAGCTGCTGGAGTAGTATTGACTTATTATTATAAACAATTAGTAGGTCCTTTATTTAAGGCAAGTGACCGATTGCCCAAACAATACAAAACAGCACAATACAACACAATACAAAACAACATAAACACAAATAAGAATAAAGCTGGGGTTACCGCCTTGGAACGGTCAATGCAAAGCATTGGGGGGTTTAAACCGTTTTTGGAGCGCTTAACCTCACACTTGGCCCAGCAATATTCATAATACATTTAAGTGTAAATAAAATTTACATGTAAAATAAGTTCACTTGATTTATTAGTATTTCTATTTCACTATTCAAGAAGTAAATTATAATGTTTGATATGATATTAAAATATGCTATTCGAAACACAACATATTCCTTTTATCAACTGCAATCCATTGTAAAACGGATCTTAATATGAATACAGTTACTGTTCAAAACAAGGTTCTCCGTGTTAAATGCGTTTGATTTGTCTTATGCATATTATGGTTACAAATTAAAAAAATTAAACAAATAAAATAGGATGTGCTCTTTGAATAGGGGGTTCAATGCATGTGCGTAAAGTGTCGTCCCAGATAAACCTGTGCAGTCCGCATGGGCTAATCAGGGACGCCACTTTTTGCCTTAACTGGATATTTGCTAGAAGAGACTTTCCTCAAACGAAATATATCATTAAGGCGGAAAGTGTCGTCCCTGATTAGCCTCTGCGGACTGCACAGGTTTATCTGAGACGACACTTAACGCACATACATTTAATACCCTTTTCACAGAGAGCGGCTCAAATAAATGATTGCGTTCTTTTTTATTATTTGCATACTTTCATTCTTTTACTGAGAGGACGAGAAGTTATTATATTCATGTATACGTTTATTTAATGAAAGTGGTGTTGTAGTATTGTTAAGCAAGATATTTACTTTGTGAAGTTATATGACAGGAGCGGTGCATTTTTATGATGTGTTCGTAGTAATTTCGTGGTGATGATGGAATGTATTAAAATTAATTTTCCAAAACAATCGTTCTTAACGATATATTAAACTTGATATACTGGTTTACCTGTTGTTTTTTACTGCCGCTGAAAATATGTTATTCATTGCCTTCAATCATGTTAAAAAAAGTGTCATAATTTACTGGGTTATATAATTTTTACAGGTTCATTAAGTGAACAGCTGGAGGTGACATCTATTCATATATTTTATTGCGATGAATATTTAATGAAGGAACGAAGCTGATTTAATGTGGTAGACAAACAAACTACTGGCTGTACTTTGTTCATCGCCGCTTTTCAATTGGCGTTAAAGATAACGTTAACATATTTTTCCACTGAACAACCATGATACAATTACAATTTTCTTTGTAAACGTCCGCGAAAAAGTTGTTAATGAAAGCTGAAAATCTCAGGAAAATAACACCGCCTAAAGTTTAGTAACACATTTCTTAGAATAAAACAAAATAAACAGACGTGCACAATTGCATGTTTGTATCCATATATATTTGTGAATGCCGTTATAAAGTTTCGGGGAACTTTCGGGGAGATTTTGCCATGGACATGGACATGATATGAGATCATGTATTGGCGTTCCAATAAATGTTAACAAACGGATTAGAAAATGTTATGATGGATTTATAGATTTCTATTGATTTACAAAAAAATCATGGCAATCAAACTTTGACAGATGTTATCATAAAGCATAATTCTTGGTTGTGAAGTGCTCTAAATTGTTTCTTATAAATATATTGATTTATAATCAATCCAGATTAATTTTCATTTTCAAGTTAACCTTTTATGCGATGTAACCATTAATCTGAACTTTTAGCAACTTAAACTATCGGCAAAAGGACATTTGTATAGAGCGGAAACCAATGCAAAACCGCTTATCAAATCATGTTGTACTTTGTTTATGCATGCGATCGAAGACAACCATTTGAACGTTATCTAATCTTGATCTGATCAAATCGAGCTCAGGGGAGGGGAGCAGACAAAAGGTCTTCGAGTCGTCTGCGAATGACAACAAGTGTCAGGACATTCCGCGCATTCCGTTGGCATTCAATAATATATTTTCGGGAAAAGCCGGAAACATTTACGTCGAGACTTTAACTTAATGTCGTTATGGCGAGTAAAATTAAGAGGGAAAAAGCTACAAAACTATGACGACAAACCATGTTATTTCACATTAAGTCGATATAAACTCATCCGGCATGACCATGTTATTGGGGAGTACCATATACGCTTCCGTAGTACATGCAATCGCGTTTGACATTTTATCTTTTTCTCGGCGTTAAAAAAAATAACTGCCTATTAGACCTTTATTTAAACAGATGACTATAGAAGCGTACATGGTACACCCCAATACTATGGTCATGCCGGATTAGTTTATATCGACTTACTGTGAAATAACATGGTATGTCGTCATAGTTTTATAGGTCTTTCCCTCTTTATTGTTTTATGTGCATTTTTGTGTAAGGTGATCATATTTTGTATGTTTCACAACTTAACTAAACTAGTTCTTGCTTCTTAATGAGAACTTCACTTTTTTTCTTCGCATGTAAATATAGTTTTCAAAAACTGAATAGGCCAATAATGATACTCTAGCATGCAGAACAGAACTTTATTTAACTCAAGTTACAATAGCAAAACACATGAGTATACAGAACAATATAGTCATATATACATAATTCTAACATGACATGGTTAGGTAAGATCTACTTAGAAAAATAAATAACATACATTTTCCTAGGTAATGATTATTTAGGGAATTGGATAGGGGGTGGGTGTCCAGTTGATTATTTGACCTAGTTATTGGACTTTTACCTGGGCCTAGTACATTTTAAATGTATAGTAACCTCAAATATTGAAACAAACTATAGGTTATTGAAAAGCGCGTGTGGAAGTGATTGACGGGTGAAGTAGACATGATCACGTGATTTAATCGGGTCAGTGTAACAGACGTGAACATTTTGTTGATATGTACGATTCACGCTGATTTAACTTTGGTCAATTTTGGAGTTGTTTTTTTAAGACATGAATCTACGTTGTCAAAGTGAAAAATATCTCTTGAGCCAACGAAGAGTCTATTTTAATAAGCTTAAGCATGACCGGTTAAACAAAAGTTGAATTGACTTAAACAAGCAACGATTTTTAAAACGACAATTATGTATGAATTAAATCTACATTAAACAATGACATTGTTCAATGTTTCACGCTTCTTTTATAGCCTCCATACTGGTTTTATATATATGGTTATCGGTTTATTTTCCAATTCGCTGATTGCAATAAACTGCACACAATTAAGTATAATCTTACACTATGACTACATACTTCTTCTCAAACCGTCAACTAATAAATGCATTTTCATGAAGCTACACAGTGATATAAATGTTCATAATGTATCAACCATTCTATGTTTGTAAATGCAAGTTAAAGTTTTTTTTCCAAGGTTAACACTCGTATGAAAGCGTTTCTATGAAAATCATATATCAGACTTAGACCTTAAATTGCTACAGCTGACAAAAATGGTGTAGAATTGACAGCGTGATAAATTGATCTTGACGGCTAACGTTACGTCAGTGAACAAAGTTACCGTTATCAATTAACGCACGTTTCATGACAGAACTGTGAAATACGTTTGGGCAGTGCTCTGTGATTTAGGGGTTGTGTGCGTAAAGTGTTGTCCCAGATTAGCCTGTGTAGTCCGCTATACTTAACTATATTTTTGCTAAGAAGAAACTTTCTTGAAACGAAAAATATCATACAAGCGTAAAGTGTCGGCCTTGATTAGCCTGTGTGGACTACACAGGCTAATCTGGGACGACACTTTGCGCACATACATTAAACCTCTTTTACACAGAGCACGGCCCATTTATTAACGTTCACCGGGCATGAATGTTTCGATATTTACGGCTAATGACAAACATTAAAGATCGGCGGTAGAGCTTAAAAGGCTGTCGAGACGCAAATTGGCTGATGCATCTGTTGCATGTATACCTATTTACAGATTCGAGTAACAAAAACGCACATGGGTACAGTGATCAATAACGAAATATAAATATTATTTTGTATAATTATCAATATAAACGATTAAATCGATACAAAAACAGTAAGACAGTATATATTAAATATTAAGGTTATCAATCAACCTGAATATCACTTATAAAACAAGTGTCTCTAATTTGAACTAAGTGATTTTATTGAAAGCTTTTTTTGACGATGCGGGGACAAAAGTATGATAACCATCAAAAAAAATTCACAATGGCGACCTATGTAAAAGACCGAGCCAGTCCGATTGAGATAACTCGATTTTTCAGTTACTTCCCTTTTGCATTCGCCACTGCGTAGGAGATTGCTCGTCATTGATAACATTCTCCTAGCAGAGTTGTCGTTCGTGTTTCAACATTCAACAATGGCCGCCCCCATGAGAGTCTCGATTCAAAACTTTCTTACTGCATACATTGGCTTGTTTCGCTATTTAGAAGCTGTCATTTAGGATATATGAATTATTTATTCACTAAATCTCCGCTTATGACAACAATAGTTGGAATTCGATGGATATATACTCGATGTGAATGAAGGACTTTCTGGATCGTAACAGCTTGACACGGCAAAACTGGCATACTGGTATTTTTAGTTATCAATATAAGTCACATTGTGCTTTATAAATTGTATTCGAGCATTTTGCGACTTATTGAATGACTTTGATATCCGATATCAACATTTCATCGGGGATTTGCAGATCACCAAGGTGTCCTGAAATTCAACATTGATTTCAAACTCTTTACTGGTTTGTACTCTTTCTTAGTGTTAGTACTTTTTATCATTTTAAAGTTAAATGAACTGTGTCACAGTAAAAGAGACATTAAGGCGATTGTGGCCAGTTTGGATCTAGATCAGCCTGCAGTCGCTTGAAAGCTGTTTGCTTAAAAGCGTTTTTCTGACAATAACAAATAATTTAATTGGATACTGATTTGACTGCGCTTTTCCTGTGACCTGGCTCAAATAATAAAATTGTCATTAATCAAATTATTTATTTTGAACATTAATCAATTGTTTTTCTTGTCCCTCGGGATCAATGACTCCAGCACTTTCCTGTTGAGAATTGAATACTGCTAAAGGCGATGCTAGGGGGCGTGAGAGATGTTGCACCGTCCAGTATCGCTCTATTGTTCATTGTCGGCTCGGGTACTACGTACATGTACCCCGGGTACTCTTAAGTATACTTACATGTATCCCGGGTGCGGTAAATATACTAAAATGTACCCGGGAAATTTAACCCTAAATCAGTCGTTGTCGACTATTTTTTTGTAATAATTATATAGACACATTTATGTCAATTTTCTGTAGAATGGCCCCTATATTATCGGAACACATACTCAAAAAGCATGTTGATGCAGTGTTTTTTGAAGAGAAGTGTGTTTAAGATAATCGGTTGCGCGTTTTACGACATCGGATTTTGGGCGCGAATACAACTCGGGTACAGTCTAATATGGACCGAGTACAATAACGTTTATTTACCGTACCTGGGGTACATGTAAGTATACTTAGAGTACCCAGGGTACATGTAAGTATACTTAAGAGAACCCGGGGTACATTTAAGTAGTACCAGAGCCGACAATGACCAATCAAGCTCCATTATCCCTCATGAACCGACTCAAAAAACCGAGTCGGCAATATTTGACTTAATTTTTGGTTTGGTTGCTCTCGAGGGATCGAGAATTTCAGAATCTTCCTAAAAGCCCTACGGGTTCGATCCCCAGAAGCGACATTGAAAACTAGCATACTTTGTTATCTAAAAGGCTGCTAAACCTGATATACAATGATAATGTGAATTTTCTCTCACATGATGTTCATCAGTCATATTATATAAAAACTTACAGCAGTAGTTAACAACTGGACAATAATTAATGACAAATTTCATTTGTCTTTGACACATTGATTTTGACATGGCCTAGATTTAAATATGTGACTAGACTTTACCAGCACTCTTGTAACAGAGCTAAAGTTTAAATGTACCATTGAAGATCACCTAAATCCAGATTTGCTATTATAAACGTGTGGAAAGTTTTAAGGGTGTGACAATTTAGCAAAAATTGGTCATTACCCAGAAGCCACAACTGATCTATGACTGTATTAAAACAAGAAAAATCAGTGCCTGATTTAGATTTCCGTAGATAGTTCGATAAAAACTTATTTCATAAGCCTGGTAACAGTTCAACGGTAATGCTACCAATGTGTCACACCAGGGTCTTGAATTTAAAATTCTAGGACATGCATGGTCATTTCTTCATGAAATCAGGACACAAAATTGTATTTTAAGTCCTTAATTGACCTGGCTATAGTTCTCAGATTATTATAATCTCAATCAGTATATTTATATCATTATTTATGCTTTGTGTCAGTCAGTGTGTCAGTCTGTCCGTCCGTCCGAAAACTTTAATGGCCATAACTTTTTTAATATTGAACATAGCAACTTGATATTTGGCATACATGTGCATCTCATGGAGCTGCACATTTTCAGTTGTAAAAGGTGAAGGTGAAGGTCATCCTTCAAGGTCAAATGTCAAATATAAAGCGTCTGTCTGTCAGTCCGAAAACTTTAACATTGGCCATAACTTTTTCAATATTGGCGTGCATGCGTATCTCATAGAGCTGCACATATTGATTGGTGAAAGGTCAAGGTCATCCTTCAAGGTCAAGGTCAAAGGTCAAATTTTGCAATATTGAAGATAGCAACTCCATATTCGGCATGCATGTGTATGTCATGGAGCTGCACATTTTGAGTGGTGAAAGGTCAAGGACATCCTTCAAGGTCAAAGGTAAAATATATGGCTTCAAAGCTGCGCAGCAGGGGGCATTGTGTTTCACAAACACAGCTCTTGTTTAATATATTTTCTGCACATTTCTTCAAAAAACTTACATCAATACACGATTTTCTTCGTTAATTCAATCATTCCTGACAGACTTGTGTACATATTTCGCTTACATTTTGACGCGCGTAGGTAGGACCGCATTTCCACTTCCGAAATGTGTATTCATACTATTGCCTTCGAGGAACTTATCTGATGTTTGACGGAAAGGGCCGAAAATGTGCGAGTGTGGGTCAAGTTCCCCACAGGTATAACTTTCCGGTTCCCCCAATTTTTTTCCGTACCTAAATTTTTTCGTACCCAATTTTTGTTTTCGTACCCAATTTTTTTTTCATTCCCAATTTTTTGTTCGTACCCAAAAAATTTTCGGTCCCATTTTTTTTGTTCCCAAATATGTTTTCGTACCCAAATTTGTTTTCATACCCATTTTTTTTCGCAAAATTTTGTACCCAATTTTTTTTTCGTACCAACATACACAATTGTAATGATTGTGGTGATGTAGATAAACTTAACTTGATGCTTTTATATCCATCCTCTCAAAAGCATCGTCACACCAGTACTGTCAGTACTTTGATTAAGCAACAGGTCCAATATATTAACAAAAGGTCTATTCTTATCCGCGTTCTTAAACATCACATGAGAAATATTAATAAACGTGTCAGAGTTTGTGACATGTTACAATTACTCTAGTATTTAAACATTAAATTATTATGCATTTAAACAGAGATACTAGAAATAAAACCAACACACACACACACAAACACTACAATACTTAATATTTGACATTTTATATAAAAACATATTATGTACTATACTTTTTGTAGATAAAACAGCAATATTTTTAGTTTGGTTCCAAAATAACCGATGCCTCTGTTAATATGTATGCAAATACAAATACAATATTCCTATATCGTATGTGTATACAATAAATGTGTACGGCGAAAAATGTATTTCTATAACAGATAAACGATAAATTATACAGTCAACAGGGTATGTATGTTCCTCATATATGTATCGCTAAAAACATATATGGTGTATAATTAAAAAAAGCTAACGCAGCAATATACTTTAGATTCACTCAAACAGCGCGTGTATGAAATAAGTCCATATCTCTCTTATTCTTCTATATGTTTTTTTTTCTGTCATTTATTATCGTTCTATTTCAATGTAAATATCAACAGATGTCGGTATATGTAATCACCTTTGAAGTTTAAAGTTTTCGTTTGGCCTTCAGTTGACGAAAGAAAAGTGTACGTGTTTAAGAATGCTTATCGAAGCAAATGAGACCTATACAAATTGGCATATCTGGATTTCAGCCGATTAATATACTCCAGGGAAAATTACTGGCCTAATCTATTTCAACGTTGTACCTAACTTGTTAAATACCTCTCAAGCGATCCAACGCAACCATCACCGGCTTACTAATTGGTTCAACGTTGGCGACAACACAATATTATCTCTACCCTAAGCTTTTTTCTTATCACGATTGGAGTCGTGTAAAACACTCTAAAGCGAGTATTTCGGTGATAAGAGAGTTAACTGACGAAATGCTTTTCAATAAATGCGCAATAAATTACATTCCAGTTTTCTATTGCTGTCTTTTAGCTTTACACACAAAACATATATGTTGATTTTGTAATCACATTTTGATAAGGGTAGGTCGGTGCATTTTTTTTAGCTTTAATCTTAACTGTTTATATGGAACGTGATAGTATTCGCAAATACATTTCAATCTTTCGCCGTATACACGATAATTCATGGTCGGTACGTCAAGCCTTTATAAGGAAAAATGTACTTTGTAACCCTTTATGTGCTCACGTATTGCAAAAAGACTTAGAATAATGAAACGATCAACTATGACGTCTTCGGTTGTAGGTAATTGATCACTTTCCTTAGGTAAGGTTAGTTTAAACCTATTTATTTTGGCTCGATCGCATAGAAAGCCTAAGGCTTATTTGAAACGCTCTCGAGTCCGTTTCCTAGGATTATAACAAGTACGTGGTGTCTATGGGAGAAATCTTAAGAACGCTCCCACAGTGGGGATCGAACCCGTGACCTCCCGATCGCTAGGCGGACACCATAATTTATCAACTACACCACTGCGACCTTATTCCTTTGGTTACGGACGATCAGGTTATAACACGAATTTATCTCCTACAAATGTTTTTTTTGCGTTTCGAACGTTTGCTAACTCGTTCGCAATTAAGGTCACTGCGAACGTTTGCATTTTATTGCTTACGCACTTAAATGACGGATGCATATGATGCTGCAGAATGTAGTTACCGTCAAAAATATAGGTACCTTTAAACTGCACCAACATTATCAACACATTTTGTAAGCGACAACCATTGGCAACTGTTCTCTGTACCTAAACGCACAACGGCTAGCATATTCTCTTATATTGCAGCAACTCTTTAAAACCGCACCAACATTATAGAACACTTTTTGTTAGCGATAACCATTGGCGAACGTTCTCTGTACCTAAACGCACAAAGGCTAGTTATTCCCAAATATGTTTTATCCTCCGCAAAAGCCGATTGGCGTTGTCCGTCATTCCGTCCGTCTGTAAGACCGTCCGACCGTCCGTCTGTCACAAAATTTAGTTATGGCAAGGGATATCAATTAAACGTATTTGCTTTTTATAAACCAATACCGAACCGTCGGCGTTCTTCTGAGTCCCATAAGAGAACAAATCGGGTCTGATTTAATAGCTTAAGATATCCCTAAATGTTTGAGATTCAGTTGAAGGGCTAATTTATCTGAAGCCGTCGACACGATCGAGCTCAAATTCATAGGTTAACATGTACTCCCACAACAACAACTTACGTACATAAAACAAGGCATAACACTATGAAATACATGATGGAGTCGCTAGAATAAAAACAATCATTAGAATAATTTAAATCTAAGGTGTGAAATCGATGAAAAGTATTTATTCAAAAATAAACATCTAATTATGCATTTATTTCATTTAAATAATTATGACACGTTACCAATTTTATTAAATATTTTATTCTGTCTTTTTCTGTTTTCAGCTTTTCTTATGAGCGTTTTAATTTACCATTGTGTACTGTAAATGATGTGATTGTGTTATTATATTACTTTATTTTTTATCTGCTCATTCTATTTATACCAGAGTTGCGACACCTTAAGGGTTTCGCGGGATGGAATGAGTGGGGAGATCAAATCAAATTGAAAGCCGATTATTTCGACAAAAAAAATTTGGTACGAAAAAAATAAATGGGTACGAATAAAAAAATTTGGGTACAAAAACAGTTGGGTACGAAAAAAATTTTGGTACGAAGAAAAATGGCAATAAAAAGATTGGGTACGAAAAAATTTGGGTACGAAAAAAAATTGGGTAGAAAAAAAATGGGTACGAAAAAAATTTGGGTACGGAAAAAAATTGGGTACAAAAAAATTTGGGTACAAAAAAAGTGGTTACGAAAAAAGTGGGTACAAAAAAAAAATTGGGTACGAAAACATGTGGGTACGAAAACAATTTGGGTACGATAAATAAAAATTGGGTACGAAAAAAAATTGGGGTACGAAAAAAGAAAATTGGGTATGAAAAAAATGGGTACAAAAAACATTTGGGTACGAAAAACATTGGGTACGAAAAATATTTGGGTACAAACAAATGGGTACGAAAAAAAATTGTGGGTACAATGGGTTCATGTTAAGGTTTTAGCATGGCAGACGCCGGATGGCGAAAAGACACGACATGACACAATGAGCTGGCTATGACAAAACCTGAGGTTTTTTCCGAAAACAGCCGAGCTCATAATGCATAAATCAGTGAGTAATAGTACTTATACTCAATAGGCACAGGGTATAAAATCAGAACCACTGGGCCGAATCTGCTGAAACTTGGTCGCATTATAGATTATGGTCCAAACAAGCTACAGAATGAGCGCTTCTGGACCTGACAGCGTAAAACATTAACCGATAATGGACAGCACAAAATGGGTCATTTTGTACAAAAAAAAACAAACTTAAAGTGGCATTTAAGACATTTTAGACATCAGAAAGTTGCAAATGTTTAATATTCTGCACTCTTCGACTGGTTTGTTTTTTTACAAATTTAGAAGCATTTATCCTTGAGGTGTATATAAACCCTGTTATTCAATGTCAAAAATAGCTAAGCAGCAATGCCCCTTTAACATTATTCCTTATATTTAATTGTATTGTTTAAAGAAAGAACTGTGTATATTTAATGATAATGGCTCCGTATTTCACACTTGATAGGCCACTGCTGGGGCTTGAACCCAGAACTCATCTCACATTGTAAGATGCATTTTTCAATTAAACTACAATGACTGTATCGTGTGAAGTGGAGCCAACATACACCCACATAAGTGAAAAAATCATTATGTCGATATATTTGTCCTGGGCGTTTTCTGACATGTTGCATAACTGTTTACCACAAAAGATGTCTACATAGATAAATATACATACATGTAAATGGGAAAAAAATGAACTGTCTATTTTTAATTTTTGCTTCATATATACACATTTCCTAGCCTGCCATGATTTATAATTATATCATGTTGAAATCATTTATAGACAGAATATTACTGAAACTGCAATAAACAATAAGATAGATAGATAATAATAATGTTTAATTCTATCTAATGCAATGAACAAATGTTCTTCCAATGCCATTTTCACTAAGGTATAGGTATTGAATCCTGATATACGACTAAAACTGAACATCTAAACAGCAGTATTTTACATGAAGAGTACTCACAAAACCACAACAATAATACTCGATGAATGAACTGTCCGAAATCCGAAAAATATGTACACTACAATAACAAGACGTTAATAAAAATATGCACGTTAACATTATTCAAGATATGAAAGCAATATATCAAGGGATATAGGAAATATTTGGGGTGTTACGCACAATTTAACATAAAGTCAGTGTGCGAATTTCACTTTTTAAACCACTAGCCCGTTCGGGCTACCAGATGGATTTTTTCACTATCCCGAACCAAAGTTTACTAGCCCGAACTGTTTATCACAAGTTTTTAAAATAAGTTTATATTTTTGACGGTTCTGGATAGTTTTTATTGCAGGTAGGGTGTAATGATGAGGATTGCAACTAACAGTTGATCCCAATTAGCAGGAAATGTTATTATAATATTTCAATGACACAATACGATTATAATATTTATGTATGACGATATTCGTCAATCAATACCTAACATGCAGTCAAGAAGCAAAGGTTTTGTTATCCAATCTGTAAATAATTTTAGATGTCAATTGTCCTAAATTA
Organism: Dreissena polymorpha; assembly: GCF_020536995.1. Taxonomy (NCBI): domain Eukaryota; kingdom Metazoa; phylum Mollusca; class Bivalvia; order Myida; family Dreissenidae; genus Dreissena; species Dreissena polymorpha. The sequence continues at coordinate 48,053,544 of NC_068357.1, read as the reverse complement.
GAAATCCGAAACATTAAGCCTAAAGTCTGAGGCCGTATGATAAAGCGAATAGAGGGCAGTGTCTCCTCCCCCTAGCTTATTGTTCTTTTTTATAGTCTTTCTAGGTCCAATTCTGGTGAGTACAATGTAAAAAAATATCAACCAGACCATCCGTAAAATCGCATGTGTATTCATCATTCTAGATATTTTTTTATCAAGAAAGTCGAAAATAAATTAAAATCGACAGATAATACCGTATCCGGAAACAACTGTCCAAAAACATATCAATATAAGTCTTTGCACGTGAAATAAAATATGCATATCGTTAAACTGCCTAAACTGAAAACCAGTAAAAAGTAACCAAGCAACTACGCAATCAATATATAATTTGGTTGACATATTCTATTAAAATATGATAGTTCAATGCGTTGATTTGTCAATAGATCATTACAAATCCAAGATGGGGGACATTAAAAACATTTGTAGACTTGTATGGTTTGCTGAAAGTACAGCAAATTGAACAACCTGGGTAGATCCGCATTTTATTCGCACAGTATCAAAAAAAAATTTGTCATTCAAACTCTCGTCATGTCAACATAATCGGAAGGGTGAGGAAACGCGATACGACGCTAAATAAACGCAAGATATGGTTCAAGCGATGGATGAAAATAATATTTTTGAGCATTTTTTATTTCAAATGTTTGAAAAATCAATGGGCCAATCGGGCTAGTACCCATGGAAATTCAGTAGCCCAAAACGAGATCAACTAGCCCCGGGCTAGTGCAAATTTCGAACACTGTAGATTTATAAATAATATGCATATTCTACGTGGAAAAAGGGTCATAATTCTTACAAAATGCAAGTGATACAGTTGTCTGCTCTTGTTTTTAGGTTGGGGTCATGTTGGTTAACACGTATGCAAAATATGGAAGCAATATGTCAAGGGACATAGGAAATATTTGGGATGGTACGCAAACTATAACATTTGCACGCTTATGCCGATGCCGGGTTGAGTAGGATAGCTCCTCTATATATATTTCATATATAATAGTCGAGCTAAAAAGTAAATTTACTATAAACGACAAGCTTACCTAAATCACAACTTTAATGCAATGCTTATAACAATAAAGTTACAAAGATATTTCATTGATTAAAACTAACTTATTACTATTGGTTGCCCGCACTGACAACCATCTTTAGTATGTTGGTTGCCCAGATAAAGAATAACCAGCCCAGAATTATGTACATGTGTATATTATACTTTCTTTTAATAAAATAATAGATAATTAAATAAATTTGCTGACATTGCACTTCTCAATGAATGATGTTTTATTATGAGTCTGAATTTAATCATTTTCTATTCCTTAATAATGAATGTTATTTAACTAGTATTGATCCATGGTGGTCAATTGTTATTCAATTTTTATTGCACTGAATTGTTTTAAGCTTTAAAAAAAAAAAACAAGTTGCCCGGCCGGACTATCAACTTTGGAAATTGAGTTGTCCAGGCCAAAACTACTTGCCCCGGGCTCACGGGAAACCACTAATTTTCATCCCTGTATACCCTTTCATTTTCTGTTCTTCCATCCCATTCTCAAAATGAATTTTAAACCACAATATTTTTTAATAACATTTGTATGAATTGCTAACCATTATCACCCAAAAAACAATTTTACAAAGCTGTGATCCTGTCGTAGAGATTTAGTTTACTATTATCAGTGTTCTCTTAACTTAAATACCGGCAGCCAGTGATTTTGCCGGTTACATTTACTCTTGATGCCGGCTACTTTTCCCAAATATATCAAGTAAATGTCACAAATGCTTTCGTTTTACTGCATAGTTGCCGGCCATATAACTGGCTACTCAATTTTTTCTGGAAAACACTTAATTATGCATGACAAACACACAATACTTACATGTACATACATCTTAGATTCGTTTTTAAAATAAATTGACACTTCCAGCTTGTCGTCATTAAAATCCAAAGATTCAAATAATTTTCCACGAGATACGTCAACAATTGTGTAATCAAATGAATGAAAAATAAAAGTAAAGAAAGCCGGAATTTACATAAATTTCAAGGTAAAGGTAGTCGGTGAGATATAATAATAATACAGTTAGTAAGGCCCAAACCCTGGGTACGGTAAATTTACTAAAACATACCGGGGAATTTTAACACTAAATCGGTTGTTGTCGGCTATGTTGTAAAAATTAATTATGTTCACATTTATGTCAATTTTCTGTTAAATGGCATTTATATTATCAAAACTAATTGTTAAAATCATAAATGTGATTTAATTTTAAATCTTAAATTGTTTAAAGTCGCATCATTGTATGACGTCGTCAAGTATAATATTTTCCGCGACGTTGCACGTTCACTTTTTAACGCCATAGATTTTTTTAAAGAAACATTATTTGGTTTGCGAGGTCCGTTAAATGGGGAACACCATATTCGGTATTTATATTATGTTTTAACAATTAATTCATGCTGTGTAATAAATATTGTATAAGATATTTAGATATTGATTGAAAATGTTTCAAATTGTTATTTATGAAACCTCTTATTCTAATGAGTGTATGCTATTATATTATACTTTGAAAAGCATATCTGTTGTACTATAATCTTATTATTCATTTTTTATTGTTAATTTCATTTATTGTAGAGAATCGTCAATGTTACATCTAGTCGCCAATGCTTGTTGTCAGTGTTAGTCGTAAATGTTTGTGATCATTGTCGTCAATGTTAGTCGTCAATCCTTATCATCATTATACATGAAGGAAATAAAAGCAGAAACAGAGACGTATTCTTGATTACTTGCTTATTCCTACGGCGTCCTCTCAACACTCATACTAAAAAGCATGTTGATGCAGATTTAAAAAAAAAAGGTTGTTTAAGGTAAACAATATTGTTTAAGGTAAACAATATTGTTTTACGTTAATCTGTAGCATGTTTAACATCGGATTTTTGGCGGATATACAACTCGGATACAATCTAATATTTGCGGGTATGTTTAAGTTTATTTACCGTACCCGGGGTACATGTAAGTAAAGTTAAGAGTACCCGGGGTACATGTACCTGTAAGAAGTACCTGAGCCGAGAATGACCAATCGAGCCTTAGTACCAATCGAGCCTTAGTAAGTGAGTGATGGTGTATGGGATAACATGCACTGAGGGTGTATATTTTTCATAAACAAGTCAATTGAAGGTGTTAAGAGATGCATTGATCCATAAGATTAAAAAGGGTAATTAACCACGGGCTTATTAAAATTAAAACGATGACATTACATTGTACCAGCTGTTTATTGTTCTATACTGTAAGCTTGCAATATTTTAAATAATGTAAACAACTTACCTTGTATTAAGTTGGCATATTGTTGTCAGGTGTAGAAACTTTTTATACTTATTTCTGTTAAGTTGCACTGGCTGAACCAAAAGAATTATGTAGTCGTTTGTAAATAATCACGAAACAACCTACTTATGCATATATGCTTGCCAGTTACATTATACTATCGGCCTTGGCAAACAGCGTAGACTCAGTCAGATGAGACGCCGTGTGATGTCTGCTATTTCGTTACGCAGAAGATTTCCATATCCACGGGTGTTTTTATGTCAAATGTTATGGTTTTTCAATAGATCGTATATTTATCTACAAAACAGCGAATTAGCGTTCACTTTACATCATTTTGAATTATGTTATTGTGTTAATACTTTCTCGCGTTCTTTTCGCAGCCATTGGTCGACGCCGTCTGCTATTTCGAAAGCTGAAGATTTCCATATCCACTGGCGTTTTTTTATGTCAAATGTTAGTGTTTTCCAATGGATCGTATACTTATCTACAAAACGGATAAGTAGCGTTCACTTTACATCGTTTGTGATAATGTTATTTTGTTAATACTTTTTAAGCGTTCTTTCTGTAGAAGTCGGCCATTTTGACGGGTGTGAAAAAATACCGACATTCCCGCAATTACCAAAATCCCCAGGAATCCCCGAGATCCCACGAAATCCCCATTAATATTGTTTATTTATCGAAAAACTGCGTATTTTAATATAGATTGTTGCGAAATACACTGAAATCACTAATGAAATATTGTTTTATATCAAAGTTTGATTTCGGGGATTTCGGTAGGAATTCGGTATATCCACATAGCGCATTTTGTAATTCCGGTTTTGTCAAACTTGCGAAACTTTTTCGTGATTTAATAAAAAAACTAGATTTTTCCCAGGTATAACGCCTACGCCAACAGGTAGATCGCATTCTTGTCCATATTCATGTCAAATTTCAGCAAAAGTTACCGACCAGTTTTCAAGGCGCTCAAATTGCGACTATATGCCTCAACTTAATGAAACTTAGCCCCCTTTATCATTCGTTCGAATGAACGTCATCAATGATGACGTCCAATACATCACTCATTCCATACGAAAAAAAAATGGGTATGAAAAAAATGTGGGTAGGAAAAAAAAACAATTTGGTTACGAAAACAAATTAGAATACGAAAAATATAGGGAACGAAAAAAATTAGGGTACGAAAAAACTATTTGGGTACAAAAGAAATGGGTACGAATAAAAGTTTTGGTACGAAACAAATTTGGCTACGAAAAAAATGGGTACGAAACAAAATTTGGGTACGAAAAAATTTGGGTACAAAAAACATTTCGGTACGAAAAAGATGGGTACGAACAATTTTTTGGGTACGAACAAATGTGGGTACGAAAACCATTTGGGAACCAAAAAAATGGGTACGAAAAAAAAATTGAGTAAGACAAAAATTGGGAACGGACACATTTGGTACGAAAAAATGGGTACGAAAAAAATTTGGGTACGAAAAAAATGGGTACGAAAAAAACTTTGGGTACGAACAAATTTGGGTACGAAAAACATTTGGGTATAAAAAAAATGGGTACGAAAAAAAATTGGGTACCAAAAAAATTTGGGTACAAAAAAAAAATTGGGTACGAAAAAAAAATGGGTACGAAAAACATTTGGGTTCGAAAAAAAAGGGGACAAAAAAAGAATTGTGTACGAACAAATTAGGGTACAAAAAACATTTGGGTACGAACAAAATGGGTACGAAAAAAAAATGAGGGTACGAAAAAAATTTAAGGACGAAAAAATGGGTAAAAAAAAATAGGTACGAAAAAAATATGGTTACGAAATATGGGTACGAATTTGTTTCTATTTAAAATCAAATGATGACGTCAATATAGCACTCATTCCATAAAAACCAGGAGTCAATGACCCCTGGACTGAAATTTTGAGGAGTCAAATTGAAAAATTCTGGGGTCAATTTTGAAGTGCGTTAATTGTGTTTTTGTCTGTATTATTCAATTTTTTTAGATAAAAACATGCTCCAAGAGTTACACAATACAAATGTATCTAAAAAAGTTATACTGCGTTATTAAATAAAAATACCATGATACATAACACAGCATATTTTAATGAATTGGTACGCAAAGATAAGGACAAAATATCAATAATTTGTGCGAACAATATCGACTTTAAGTTTTTCAAAAACAAAACATGTTCATTTTACAACTTTTATTATTTCTATCACTATACTATGTTTATTTGTTAAAACAATAAATGCTCATTAAAATCTACTTCATCATAACACATTTAAGTAATTTAAGATATGTACCTGTAGCACCTTTTCATCACATATTTATCCTTGTTATATTATCATCATCCCTTTGATAGCTTTTGTACAAAAACACAATCTAAATGCATGTATATCTATTGCTGTTTATCCGAATACTATACATGTCGGAAATATATACACTTAAGAATGCCTTACCAGTAGTAGTTTAACTTTAATAATCCAAAATTTCCTTGTTGTTATCTGGTTTAAGAAACCTTATTTAATGTTCGTTAAATCCAATTAATGCTATCTCCATCATTGAATCACCATTACTTGTAATTTGAATTGTTGTTGTTGTTTGAATCGCCATATTTTTAATTGAACGCGGGTTTAATGTTAATTTACAATACGTCCGCCAATTACAATGTCAAAGGTCAAGACGTTGCAATTTAATTCTACTCGGATAATTTATATCTAATTGAGAAAATGTGTTTTCTTAATGTCAGGGTTTTTTTTGGCCCGATTTTATAGCCGAAATTCGGCTATGTTCCCAATCCCAAAAAGGATACTTTTTTCCCAAAATGTGACAAAAAATTCCCAATTTCCAAAAAAAAACAAAAAAAAACATGATTATAAAGAGTTATATCAAATTTAGTATTTCCCTAATCAGTGGACTGTTTGTTTGGAATAAAAAGGCTAATGAATTTTATTTTCCCAATTTCATGAAAATGCCGATAAAATTCCCAATTCCAAAGCCATGGGCTATCTTCCCAAAAAGTGGGAAAAAAACCCTGAATGTTTATGTGTAGTATTATGACTTGAGAGTATAAAAAACAACGCCCGGGGTAGACCTCTATTCCCTCGATTATAGACCGAGTTTCAAATACTGAAACATTAATTTTGATAAGGAGCACTGGCGGATATATTACCATGGAACTGGAGATGTTAACTGACTGACCCTCGGGTTAAATTTTTGATGCGTCAAAATGACACACAGCAGAAAAAAGGGTTGCGTCAAAAATGAGTCATTTTTAATTTGCTCGCGTCAAATCGCAGGATTCTGCTTCTATTGAAATCGCTGGTCCAATATTTGTTTTGAAGTTAAATATGCATACCGATGTTGATGAAGATTAGACTAACAGTGTAACTTCTGTGGTATAAACATGCTTTTTGTTTGTTTAATATATTAACCAATTTTGTTAGCTCAAATGACCCAGTGTCAAACTTGGCTGAGATTTAATTTATACAAATCTTCTGACCAAACTTCATTAAGATTTGCGCATAAATTTAAGAAAGCGAAACAGTTTTTCAAATTCAGCCAAGTCATCATTAGAACAAATGACCTGACCAAGTTTCTTGAAGGATGCACAGTAAATGTGATTTCTAGAGTGGTAACAAGATTTTACTATAGCCACTGGCCCATATAAAGAAAACTGCTATGCCCTCAACGGCCATGGTTTTAAACCGACAGAACATTTTTAACTATACCCAGAATTAATAAAACCTTATCAAACATTAGTAATTTGAATGACTATACATGTATTAAACACCCCAAAAAACTCATGAATGTAAAATCAAACCCCGTTGTTGTTTACTTTTCAACCCCAGTTTGTGAGAAATAAATGGGTTTCTAAAATTTATCGCATGGAAATGGTATATACAATACTAATAATTCAACTTGTCATAAAAAATTTGAGTGCACAATTATACTTACAGAGTAATCTGTCATATCTATTACCTGTCAATAATACCCGAAAGGGGAGTTAGACAGTATACAGTCTTGGCCAAACATGGCCGGACCGACGGCCTGTCTGTCAAATTTACAGGACTGATTGTCCGGTAAAAAAAACAAAAACAAATTCATAGGTTTGTATAGGTTTGTTTATGGCTCTGAATGTTTTCTGAGGTGCAAAAATAGCAATAGCGTCTTTATACACGTGCTTTTCCGTACCAACGCTCTTTGTGCTGACGGAATTTTCCGAGGGCACCTGATTGGTCTATTTATGTGCATCTTAAAATGCGGGTCAGGACGGTCCAAATCCATGACGGCCTAGTCGCTTGACAAGATAATCATAAATCTGATTATTACAATTTAATCAATTTGTGTGGTTTTAATAGCAATAGTAATGTATAATAATGATCATTGTCATTCAAACCGTTATTATCTTGGCTATCAATGTCCATGCGTGAAACAGGCCGGTTGTCATTTATCGAGGCCGTTGTAAGTTTAGGCTGTATTGACCAGACTAATACCTGACATGCGCGCTAAGCATAGCTTAGACTAAAGCCACACACTTTGAAATGAAATACATGTTAATCAATACATAAAGATGCAATTTGAAAGTGTGCAAAATTGTCATTAAATCTATAGCCTTACATGTGTATATTCTAATTGGCATAGATAAAATTAAATCTATAGCCTAGTTAGAAAATAATATATTATTGTTTAAATGGTACCGCTTTTAAACCGAAAGTAGGATTTGTAGACATATATGTCTATTTCGACAAATGCAATTATTTTTAAGTTTTAAAGCGCAAAAAAGACTGATTTCTACCTTGTAATCACCAGATATATTCTAAATGGCAAAGATAAAAATATGTTTATTATTTATACATAAATTTACTATGCCATGCAGTTAATTTTTAGGTGTGTGGCTTTAAGTCATTTACAAAGTTGAGCATATATAATCATTTTTCTACAAATAAATCATCCTCTGAAGCCCCCACTGAGATTCAAACTCAGACCTCTTTCCTCTGTGAAGGAAAGTATTCTATCTTGAAATACAAGGGCATGTAAGAGGAAAGTTAGCTATTTTAAATCTATCAACAAATAGATTTGAACAATATTTATATGTTATTAAAATATGCAAACATCCCATAAGTTTATTTTTCACATGACCTTCAAAACAGAACAGACATCTCTGAATCTGCAATACATTACATTCTTAAGTGTTAACAAGGTAAATGTTACGACTAACAACAGACGACACACAAAAGGCGATCACAAAATCCAGAGTTTAAAAGATTTACGTATTTCATACTTGACAAGAGCGAAGGAGTCATAAAAAAACTTAATTTATTATTAACAACCAATTACCTCAATTTTAACTTAAACCCAATGCTTTAAACAATAAAGTTACAATGATATGAACTTCCATTTTCTGTTCTTCCTTCCCTTTCTCAAATTTTATTTAAAATCACACTATTTTTTAATTATAAAAGTATAAAATGCTAACCATTCTGACCTTAAACACAATATAGGAAACCGTACAACCAACTTGTCGTCATTAAAGTCCAGAGTTTACATGAAATTATGTTACACGAGATATGTATTTCATACTACACTACGCGACCCGTTATTTTTTCCGCGATTCTCGCATCACCGCATGTACATGTAACATATATTATGTATACACTTACATTATACATTGCAATAATAAAGCTTTTGTTGTTGTTGTATACAATGGGCGTATTAGCTAAAATACTCCCGTTCCGACATGAATTTGATGAAGTAATGTCGGAAGCTTTAACGGCTCCAAATTAATATAACAGCGCAGAATGATCATGCAATAATTATTGAACATAACATGTAAACATTATTTAAATATATTCCAGGCCCAAATACACTACCACTTTTCAAATTCCATATTGTTGCCATATACATGTAGCACTGTCTAAATTGAAAGTTGCATAGTGTTTCGTCATTGGTCGGTTATAAATACCTTGTTTCTCTATACATGGTATTTGATTTAGACAAAACTAATAATTTGGTAATTTACGAGAAATATGATATAAGCTTTTTAAATACGCTCGTCCCGCATTATGCACTGTACTCTTTACACTTCTGAAAAATGGCGTAGTCATATGGTTCTGTTAATGAAATTCTCAGACATATTTACCGATATAAATGTGACGAATCACACGAAATCGCGGTGATTTTCCACTCAAAAAGCAAACTGTCCGCCTTGACTCCGCAAATTAGGCAACAATCACGGGTCTCGTAGTGTATACATTGTATATACAGAAGCGAAGGAGTCATAAAAAAACTAAATTTAGTATTAACAACACGCTTACATGTACATCAATTTTAACTTTAATCCTTTGCTCAAAACAATAAAGTTACAAAGATATGAACCTCCAATTTTGGTCATCCTTCTCTTTCTCAAAATTTATTAAAAACCACACTATTTTTTTTTAAATTTGTGTATCAAATGCTAACCATTCTTACCTAAAACATGATTAAGGAAACCGAAATCTTTACGCAGCGAGTTATTTATTCTTATGGAAGATTAAATTATGCATGACAAAAATACAATCGGAAATATTTTACAATCTTTTGATGCTTTAAAAAATATTTTACTGTTAAATAAAATAACACGTCTGATTTGTCGTCATTAAAATCCAGAGTTTTAATGAAATTACGTTACACAAGATACGCATTTCATACCATATTAGAGCAAAGGAGACATAAAGAACTAAATTTAGTATAAGCAACACACTTACCTAAATTTAAACTTTAATCCAATTCTAAAAACAATAAAGTTGCAAGATACAGTAACATGCACGCACTTCCATTTTCTGTGATTTTTTTGCGTTCCATTTCTCAAAATTTATTTACAACCACACTAATTCTTAATTACATTTGTATACGATGCTTAACATAACAAAGCCGTAATCCTGTCGCTGTAAGTTATTTTATTCCTATGAAAATTTAAATTATGCATGGCAAACACAAAATCCAAAATAATTTTGGATTCTTTCTATGCTTTAAAACATATTTAACTGCACGACTGACTTGTAGTCATTAAAATCCAGAGTTTAAATGAAAATACGCCACACGAGATATAGCTGTATTTCATATCAATTCATGTGTGCTGAACAAAGGGGCAATTATACACTAGGCTTACAATGCTCAAACCAAAAGGTTCCAAATTGTTGCAAACAAATAAATTAAACATTCACATTTATCAATTATAATTACAAGCTATTTGTTTTTGTACTGCTATATATTGTGGTGTGGTCAACTTATGAGAGAATCAGGTGAACCACTGCCCTAATCAGAAATCAGTCTGAATTAATGTTACTCAGCTTTACATATTCTACTAATTATTAATTAAATAAAAAAATTAAATCTTGACAGAACCTTGTCAAGTTGACGATGCTTATAATTTGAGAAGTTAATGATTTATAATCATCGAGGGGGGTATTCCAGACGTAAAACATTGCATCATTACATGGAAAACAGCTGCACAACTGTATGCGAAAAGGTAAAACAGTATATTCTATCGAGAACTAACTTGCATAGCAACGTCCGAAGGTGTCCAGTCATTACACCCCCTGGACGTTACACCCCTGGTCATTACACCCACCAAGCCTGGTCATTACACCCACCAAGCCTGGACATTACACCCACCAAGATGTAAACATAATTGATTAGGTTCCTAAGGTGTGATCACACCTACCATGGGGCACACTTCACTTGATTAATGGTGTTTCTGCTTTAATGTGTGTCCAATGGGGGTCTGTCCAAGTGTTTTTTATTGTTTGTTTGTCTGAATGTCTGTCTTATTGATGTGCAGTGTTAATTGGGAAATAACAATTTTTTGGTGTGAAAAACATTTATCTTTGATCTTTTCAAATAATTTGTTAATTATCAAAGTGTAATAATAACACCTAAAATTAAAGGAGTTTGTTCACACCATTATTATTAAAATTCATTTGAAGATGTTGTTGTTTGATTTTATGAATTCTAAAGAATATTGCATCTTTATGTCGTGGCAAAAGAATATCAAAACATCAAACGTAACAAAGTTAATAAGACAAATACTCAATGCAAATTGTTTTTACTCATTGTCCCCATATATACCAGAACAATTTTAGAGAATATCATACTATAGGTATATATTGTTACTCTGTCAAAATGCCCCCAAAACAAATATTTTGGTGTATTGATTCAAATTGTAAAAAAAAGCGTGTTAATAGTTCTGATTTTGCTGTTTCATGTGATAATTGTGGATTATGGCAGCATATTAGATGTGGTGATACTGGTAAGTCATTTTCTTCTTCCTATTATAAACATTCTAGATCATTTGAGCTCCATGACATCATGCGATTTTGGACCTTAGGGCATTTTCCGTTTTTATCAAATGGTCTTGTAACTGATAAATAATTTAAAACACCAACTTGGTTTAAGCTTATTAGCTGCCCCATTCTTGACCAATTTATTTTTGTTAATACTCATTTATAAACTTTAACCTACACAATTATATAACTTATATAATTATTAGTCTCTATAAAAACATATCCATTAATTTTAATAATTAGATAACTATTTGTTACATTTTAATCAACTACATCATGTGGAAAGTTTGGAATCCTAATAATACTTTCTTATTTTTACATAAATGAAATTCAATTTAATGGTCTTATGGACATTACTGGGTATAACTTGGTATCTGTGTTTTATCTGTTTATATAACTTATATAATTATTAGTCTCTATAAAAACATATCCATTAATTATTAGTAATTAGAAACTATTTGTTACATTTTAACAAACTACATCATGTGGAAAGTTTGGAATCCTAATTTAATACTTTCTTATTTTTACATAAATAAAATTCAATTTAATGGTCTTATGATTTACATTTTATTAACAAAAATATAATTTTTCTAAAAATATGATATGTAACAGAATGGTATTTATGCAGGAAAAATGAAATGGGTAGAGACATGAGGGATTATACATGTAATATATATTTTTGTTGTCATACAAATAATTAAGTTTATCTTATGTTGCATTAAGACTCATGCCCCAATTTAGTGTTTTAAATCATTGACACAGTTTTGTGTCATCATTTATGAAACACAGTTTGTAAAACTAACAGTAACACTGGGCCAAACACTGGGCCACTTAGATAAACATTGTACCTATTTGGGCCACATTAGGGCCAGACAAAGACCCTCTAACTGTTTATTAGGGGCCATAAAAGATACACAGACTATTGCTAATTAGGGCCCTCCCATAAACTGTGAAAACATGCTTTGATTGCTACAGTAAGTGACAGATTCCTGTTAATTGTGTTTCAATATAAAAAAGGATTTCTTCAATGATCCCTAATTATCAATTCTGACTTTAAATTTTAATGATATTATAATTAATAAAACAACTGTCACTTTAAAGTATGCAGTAAAATTTTATATATCATACTGTGACAATATGTTACTTCTATTTCAATATCTAACAAACTAACTGAAACCAACAGATATAGGATATTTTTACTTTATTAATACTTGCTTTAAATTAATAGCAAGTTACCTCCTTTTGTTTGGGTGATATGAAATAGCCTAAGGGCAGATTTGCTTCATTGTCAATATCAGAGACATAACACTGCATGCATTTTATGCACTGCTAATCAAATAGATATATCAATAGATAAGTGAAATACTATGGTTACTACAATAGTAATAAAACTTAAGTAACAGATGTGATACACTGAGATAAAGATATTGCCTTAGTCCTTATATATTTGAGGCCGTTTCCAAAAATAATAAAGAATTATTTTTTATAGCTTTAAAGATTTTTTTTACAATAAATTACTTACAAAAAAAACGTATCAATTTCAGAATAATGATTGATTTAATATCGTATTTGATTAAAATCTTCTTTTGTGATGTTTCAATGCTATAATTTTCAAACGACCAGTATTGATCAGTAATACCCAGTAATGACCAGTACTTACTTTGTATTTAACCGGGTATTTACCGCCAGCCCGGTCAATACTCAATTGACCGATCAATATGCCAACCCTGATATAACAGTATGCAAAATTAAAAAATTTGAATATATCATAAATACTTGTTGCACAATACATAGGTGTTTGAAATTTGTTCTGTACAGGAATCAGCAGGAAAGAGTATAAGCAGGCTGTAGAACAAGGGCTTGACATTCCTTTCAAGTGTATCCCCTGTCTTCTGCAAGAACAAAATGTTATTAATGATGCATCACGAGACGACACTCAGGAAATGGAGCCCATGGACGTCCAACTACATGATGACCTTGAACCTGAGCCTTCACTTGTTGATCTGAATGAGTCTCTTGATGATGCCACACCAGAGGACACTCACGAAATGGAGCCCATGGACGTCCAACTACATGATGAACCTGAACAGGTAGCAAGCACGGCAACCCTATCGTCATCAATACAGATGGATACTCGTACTCAGTCTTTAAGACGTTGAAGAATGGCGGTACAATCTGGCGATGTAGTGTCAGGAACAAGAATGTGAAGTGTCAGGCGAAGCTCACAAGTAATGGCGACAAGTTTGCTCGAAACAGCACCAACCATTGTCATCCCGCTGATCCAAGTCTGCTGTACAAGAAGGAAAAATCTGTGAAAATCAAGGAAGACTCTTCAAACCATCTGTACCACTCCGCTATGGACTTGGCGAGAACTGCTCTTTCTGACAGGGGTACCCGCCCAAACCTGCCAACAGCAGAGTCCCTCCAGAGGAAGGCCAACCGTCACAGAAAGAGCCAAAGACCGTCAGAGCCAACTGACCTGGAGTTTGCAGTGAATCAAGACTATCTGAACTGCGGGGACTACATCATAGCCGACCTGCGTGTTGACAGGGAACGGCACATCCTCTTTTCCACACCAAGGCAACTGGAAATACTACGGTCAACCAAGCGCTGGTTTATGGACGGGACCTTTAAAGTAAGTGTTTATTTAATTGTATATTCTCTTCCAGGCTTTGGGGATTTTAATAGTACCAATACATATGGCAATGATTTTATTTAACTATGTTTTATAATTGAGGCAGGAAAGCTGTTATGACATCACACATCTTAAATTAATAAAAGGATAAAAGATGATTAAGCTTGAAAAATGCATCTTGATTACGATACACAATTCAATTTTAATGTATGATACTTTAATATTGTCATATTGTCCTCCACAGATTGTAGACAGACCATTTCGCGGAGGGCAGCTGATGTCAATCCATGGGTTCATCCAATTTGATGGAAAGATGAAACAGATTCCACTCCTGTTTGCTCTCATGTCTCGGCGAAAGAAAGAAGATTATGTGGCGGTACTGGGTGAGATCAAATCAATTCTGGGGGCCTATTCAGTGGAAGGCTTTGTGGTCGACTTCGAGGCAGGATCCTGGGGAGCGATAAGACATGTCTTTCCAGGCGTTGAAATTAAAGGATGCGTATTCCACTGGGCACAGTCTGTGTGGCGCCATGTACAAGCAGTGGGGCTTGGTCAAGCCTATATGGAGTGCAAGGACCTGTGGGATTATGTCCGCAAGTTACTTGTGCTTCCTTTTGTGCCGTCTAGTCAGATCGAACCTCTTTTCAGGAACCTCGCGCAGCGTGCAAACACAGAACCTCTCAGGAAACTTGTCAATTACATTGACTCAACCTGGATTCAGTCTTTGACCTTCCCAATACAGAGTTGGTGTATATACGGGTTACATGTCAGAACCAACAACGATGTGGAAGGCTTTCACACACGTTTGAATGGCGTTTCTGGTGGTAGATCACTGACATTCTACAAACTTGTACCTGCACTCAGAAAACAAGCACTGGAGGCTGAGTTGGACATTGACCAGCTGGTTGATAATAGTGTTGGCAGACGGCAAAGAAACCAGTATAGGGAATGTGACAGGAAGATTTTTGATGCCTGGAGAAAGTATGAGGCCAAAGAGATCAGTACATCGGGACTCTTGAGATTAGTGAGTAGGTTGTACGGTGCGGCTGAATATAAAGTATAGAAATTGTCTAGAATCGTGAAATCTCACTAGTAGGAAGTGTATATACTGTTTAAAGTGAAATGGGATTTCTTGGCAATATTATTTTAGTTTTGTTATTTCTGTCTGTATATTCCTGAAAAAAAGTATTAATGATTTAGATGCATATTATTACATTTTGGTGAAATAAAAAGAAATGTATAAATTTAAGATTGTGTTTTGTTTATTCTTAATATTTTTTTTATTTATCATTTTTTGAAATTTATTTTCAAAGTTTTTTCTGTCTGATTATTCTTGAAAAAATTATTTATGATTTAGATGCATATTATAACATTATGGTAACATAAAAATAAATGTATATGAATTAAGATTGTGTTTTGTTTATTCTAAATAATTATTGTATTTATCATTATTTTATTGTGTTTTCAAAGTTTTTTCTGTCTGTATATTCTTGAAAAAATTATTTATGATGTAGATGCATATTATTACATTATGGTGAAATAAAAATAAATGTATATGAATTAAGATTGTGTTTTGTTTATTCTAAATATTTATTTAATTTATCTTTATTTTTATTTCTTCAAGTTTTTTTGTCTGTATATTCTTGAAAAAAGTATTTATTATTTAGATGCATATTGTTACAGTCATTAAATAATTTGAGCAACCATTAATCTCATCAGTGTCATCTTACATGACAAATCCAATTAGTGGTTCATAAGTTGATAACACCTTTCTAATCTAATCAATATCTTGGTGGGTGTAATGTCCAGGCTTAGTGGGTGTAATGACCAGGCTTGGTGGGTGTAATGACCAGGGGTGTAACGTCCAGGGGGTGTAACGACTGGAAACCCGTCCGAAATGTGCAAACTCCGACATCTATTTCGATATTTATAAATTCAAGATGTAACGTTAACTTAACTGTTGTACAGAAATCAAACTATAAAACTTGTGTTTTGATAAAAAAATAAGCAAAGCAAACCAAAAAAACTTACCCTTTTAACGGCAAAACAATTAATTTATCCAATATTCAACACATGTATTTCCATTCAAATTATGCCCTTGAACTTTAACGGTTGATTGCCGTTTCGTTCCACTATCAGTTCGTGCCACTTATATTTGTGTTGTTTATTTTTTATGTTAAGTTTCGTAAGAAATAAATGTGTTTGAAAACTTTCTTGTATGGTAATGGTATATAAAATTCAACTCATCGGACAAATTCAAGAACACAATGACACTTACCAAGTTTTCTGAACAACCGTACACAGCGCAAAATGCGGGAGCCGCGTGATGTCTATTTCCATATCCACGGGTGTGTTTATGTCAAATGCTAGTGTTTTTCAATAGATCGTATACTTATCTAAAAAACGGCGAAGTAGCGTTCACTTTAATTATTTTGATGATGTTATTTTGTAAATACTTTCTCGCTTTCTTTTCGAACGCATTGGCAGCCATTTTGAATGTTGGTTGTATACTTCGTATGATAAATCCAACAAAAACACATATTTTTCTTTCCTTTTTTTTTTTGGTTGTATACTTCCGAAATTATGTGTTTTAATGACTCTCAAAAATGTTTTAAGTGCAGAAATTGTAGTTTTAAGTATCGATTTCTCGGATTTATTTTATATATTTTGTTCGCTTATTTGCGTTTAAATTTGATTGTTTGTTGTTTACTTGCGAACTATTTTTCATGTGTACGCTAGTGGATATGTAATCAGGTTACCATATTTACATCAATGAAATTTAACTGTTGTTTGTTTTTGTTTGTTTTGTTAATATTTTCTAAACGGGTTCAGCTATGTATGTTAAACACAATATGAACTTATTTATTAATTTGGGAATAAAATCGCAATATGTATTAATTAAAATCAAATTTGAAGTGTCTATCGCGTGAATTGCCTCCTTGGGTTGAATTGTGTTTGGGTTGCTATTAACGCTATTAACGCTTCCGGCGAGAACTCATTTTATAGCGATTGCGCAATAAAAAACACCACTTTTTCGTAAATTTATCAAAAACTGGACTTTTCCCAGATATGACGAATACGCCATCGTGTAGATCGAGTTCTGGTCCATATACATGTCAAATTTCAGCACAAGTGTTGGGCCAGTTTTCAAGACTCCCAAATCGCTGCTATACGCTGGAGCTTAACGAATTTTAGCCCCCTTTATCATTCGTTCGATTGAACGTCATCAATGATGACGTCCAATACAACACTCATTCCATATGGGTATACTGTAAAAAAGAACGTAACGAAATAATGAACAGCAGATATTTTTCCGTTTATTCTGAATTCTGTGAATCCCGACGGAATTCGTGAAATTTGTCATTATAAAATGACACCTATTGCCACCTATAGGCGACTCGCATTCCTTTGACGAGCATGCAACAATGTGTCGTCTGTTCCCGAACCCCCCGCTATCGCTATTACATTCGATCGAAATTTCATAACGGATAGATATCTGTCTTCTAATTGTATGTCAATGACTCAATTAGAACTTGATGCGACATGCAATATGATCGGTTTTTGTACTTTGAACCGAACCATTAGTCTTGATTAATAACTTTAAAATATATTAAAGGGACTGTCCAATGGATTATTTTCCTGAATTTAGCAGGCTATTATTTTGATATTAATTAATAACATTCGTTAATTTGAACCATATCCAACTCAACCTTTTGCTAAAAACTACAAAACTAAAGAGCAACAGCCAAATTGTATTACGACTTTTGCGTCTACCTTGGGAAATCCCTTTCTATTTGTATTTCGCGCTTCGTGCCACGTGATTCAGACACAAACAAACAAAATGGCGGAGGCTTCGAAATCTACAATGAGCGAACCAGTAAGAAAATATGGTTTTATTGATTTAATAAAATAACATATATTAAGATTCCGATCTGATTTTATTTTATTCAATAAGATGAGTTTATCTGCCGTTGAATGGTATCTTCACCTTGCAATTCGATGCTAAATGTCGCTGGTTTACAAATTAGACGATAGTAGACGACTCCAATCACAGGTACTTGAAAAAATATGTTGGTCCTTATATATATAATAAGAGTAAAAGTATCCAACGATGATTTCACAGGTGTATTGAATAACACAATGCAACAGCATAAACGATCAAACAATGCACACATATGTCGTTGTGGTTGCCAGCAGGAAAGGTTCATCTATGATAAAAAAAAACTTTCATTTGATGAAAATCCACCAAGTATGTCCAAAAACAGCTAAAAGTTTCACAAATATGACCCCAAAATCAATGTGTGTAATTCCGGACGTCCAACTGTCAGTAATGAATGAAGGCGATTTTTGGTCGATTTTTCACAATAAAATAAGAACATTGCTATAAAGTCCACGAATGTTTTTCATTTACTAAGTTTGCCTTCGAACTATGACATTACTAAGTCCCAGTTGAACGGTAAAAAGCCGGAAATTCAGAAGAAACAACAGATTTAGTGTACTTTCACTTTCACGATCATCATTTTGAGGCAGAAGACGTTTCCATTTGTTGAAAATAAAATTGGTAAACTTGTTCTATAATTTACGACTTATTCAACCAATCGATAAAAAGATAAAAATTTACCGCGTTCCATCAATAAAATGGATTCAGTTTGAACATAAAATATAATATTTGGTGTATTTTCTACTTTTTCTGAGTAATTTTGTTGTGCCGTTACCAAAGAACGACGTAGTTCGATGGCAAACTGAGTAAATGACAAACGTACGTGGAGTTTATAGCAAAGTTCTTGTTTAAGTGTGAACAATCGACCGAAAATCGCCTTCATTCATTACTGACAGCTGGACGTCCGGAATTACACACTTTCATTTTGGGGTGCTATTTGTTAAACTTTTGGCTGTTTTGGACATACTTGAACGATTTTCATCAAATAAAAGGTGTTTTATCATAGATGGACGCTTACTGCTCGCAATCACAATGACATATGTGTGCAGTGTTTGATCGTTTATGCTGTTGCATTGTGTTATTCAATACACCTGTGAAATCATCGTTGGATACCTTTACTCTTACTATAAATATAAGGACCAATTTTTTTTCAAGTACCTGTGACTCCAATGCATGAAAATGAGAATCAATTTAACGTATTTTGATTTTATGATTTTCTCGTTTTTACTTTTGAATTTTGTGTAATTTATTTTGCTATGTACGTTTTTCATTAACTTTTAAATTTTGCTAATAGAAGTCAGTGGATTCTTCCACAGTAAATTCGTACCCAGATCCTAAAGCACAAATAAGTCAGTGTATTTTCATGTTTTTTTATTTAGGCCAAAACAGAGGGAGAGATGAGAAGAAGTAAACGCATGAGACAGCCATCTAAGAGAATGTTGTTGTAATCTCAGGACACAGATGCAGTAAGTTCATTTTAATGCTCTTGTGTGTACACATTTTAATTATGTGCCAGTTATTCGATAAATTCTCCCACCTGGTCAACCGAAGGGGTACAGCGAATTATGTAAATCTATTTGTGACCAGCCTAACTAAGAAGAAATAATAATATCACCCTTGTCCGCTCTGTGTTGATAAATGCAGGTTTGACTATAACCCATTATGATTTACAAGTTAGAACTATTATTGTAAAGGCCTGAGAGTTGAACAGTGACTTTGGCTTAGAATAGTAGAACTTTTTGCTTTTCTTTACAATATTTAGGTCCGAAATCTGTGGATGTAGGGTGTGGTTGCAAATAACATGTAGTAAATCAAGAAATGCACTATAACTCATGTGATTAGGTCATGACATTGACATCATGTTTTTGTCATTTTATGGTTACTCTTTTTGCTATTATTTATTAGATTTTCTGCATTACTTGGTTTTTATCAAATGCATGATGTTTTATTTGTTACACTCAGGATTCAAGTCTACAGAAGGGTTAAGGATAACGTCCTGCCAGAAAGATCCAGAAAGTTGATACATTAGCAACAACAAATAAGGGGACACTGGAACGCCATAGCACGTCTAACGATGTAAGACTTGCTTTTATTTGATGATAAAGTGCAGTTAGTGAGTTATGTTTTATACTTATCATTCTAACATTTAACCTCATCTTTTAAGTGATTCACCTGGCACTAAAACATGTGGGTGCTTAAATTATATTTTTGTTTATTTCAACATAACACTTTTATAAATGATCACAGCAGAATATTTGCACATTATACTTCATATCTTTATAAGGTTTTCTTGGAAATACAAACTTGTAACAAACTTTTACTAGCTGATAAAGTTGGAAGTCCAAACTTCTACATCTTTTTCTGATGAGGTGTTATTTATTTATATCTTATTACTTGGCTATTTATATTTGTTGCATTGCAATATGTAACTCTCCTGGATGTTGTGCATTATTTATATTTAGGAACCTTTACTGGCTTTTGTTCCTTCAAGTTCTGATGAGTCTGAAGGAGAACCACTCAGTGAGAGAGAGGTAACTTACATTATTTGAATTACAATTATTTATAAAATCATAATTTTACTGTTAACTCTCTGTGTTTTAGAGAAACATATATGCATAGTACTGAAAATGTTTCTTCTCGAATAATCAATAGAGTGGTCTGGCTCTTTTAAATCCTAAAAAGTCAGTTCATGCATAATCATAAGTGTCAGTGCTGTTTAAAATGCATCTTTCATTGTTTTCGCTCTTTCGTTTGTCCGTTCATTCATTTACAGTATTATATGAGAACACATTCTATGCAGTCCATATGATATCATTATGAAGTTACTCGTAAGATAAACTTGAAACAACAACATACCTGAAATGCATACCTTACATCTTTGTATATGTTTGGACATGCTAATTGAAATTTAATCATGTATTTTTTTTTCAAACATGTCATGTTAAATCTTTTTTAGGATGATTTAAAAACCAAACGAACGGGAAGGAAAAGAGGAATTAAGAAAGTGGAAAGGGGCTGTTATGTCCATAAAGAACAAGAAAGAATTCTTGAATATAGAAAAGAACAAAAACGAAAATCTAAGGTTTGTTTTTCGTGTTTGTTGAAAATATAGACAGAAGAATTCTAGTTTAAAGCTTATAACAGATTAATAAGCATGCATGTAGATTGGAATAATAACAGTACATAATTAAACAATCATTTGATCATTATGTCTCCCCCATTCTTGCCCTCAAGTAAGGGCCACTTTGGAAAGGTTGCACTGTATTAAGTATGATTTCAGTATCACTGAACTCATTTCCAATAATGTTATATGCCAAATAGTTTATTTGTTCACCATAAATTATGCTCCTTACACCTAGTTTGTTTGAGACTCTAATAGAAAACTGGCCATTTTGCTCATGAAGAACTTTGTGAGAGAGACGTAAGACTCTAAAGTTTTGAAGCGTCATATTGTGTTATAACAAGGACTAAGAAATGGGTCAATAATGTTCTTCCATGCAAACCTATTAAATATCCCATCTAAAAAATTAATCCTGCTATAAAGGCAATTTTGTCATGTGGAAAAATCATATACTGAATCATTATTGGCTTCTTAAAATGAATTTCAGGTAATGCCAACAAAGATGCTAAGTTCTAAGACATTGTGTAGTTGTTTGTCATCTTGCTATTTTATTCAATACAATTTATGTTTTTACATGAGTAAAGAAAGGATAACTCTTTTTTTTTGCTTAAACATTGTTAAGTTTGCATACCATTTCAATATTTTGTACTCCATTGATCCATTGCATTGATACTATCAACACCTTTCCACCCCTTTATACGAGTCGCGTTCTTGGAAAACTGGGCATAATGCATGTGCGTAAAGTGTCGTCCCAGCTTAGCCTGCGCAGTCTGTACAGGCTAATCCAGGACGATACTTTCCGCCTAAATTAGATTTTTGCTAAGAAGAGACATTTTAGCGAAAAATGTCATAAAAGCGGAAGGTGTTGCCCCTGATGAGCCTGTGTGGACTGCACAGGCTAATCTGGGACGACACTTTACGCACATGCATTATGTCCAGTTTTCTCAGAAAAAGGCATATATAGTCCAGTGTGCTGTCTCACTGACTGCTGATAGGAGTTACATTTGCAACAAGTTTATAGTAAAATCTGCTACAATTTCTTTGTAGGAGATGACTCTATCGGTGCTGGATAGGATGACCCTCTACAGTCAGCAGCAGTATCAGAGACACTAGAAGATGTCAATAAATCTTTCAGACATGCTGCATACAGACAATTTACCATCTTAATGCATGGGAAACTGACTGCTGGAGACAGAATAACTGTCCCAGCATGTTGTGTTAAATTAATAAGGGTGACGTTTCCTAGTCCTTAAGGCCAGTATACAGGCTTTGTACCAGGTGAAGGCCCAGTGTTCTAATAAGTTTGCATATTTACGCCCCCCTTCGAAGAAGAGGAGGTATATAGTTTTGCACATGTCGGTCCGTCCACCAGATGGTTTCCGGATGATAACTTAAGAACGCTTAGGCCTAGGATCATGAAACTTCATAGGTACATTGATCATGACTGGCAGATGACCCCTATTGATTTTCCCGGTCACAAGGTCAAAGGTCAAGGTCACAGTGACTCAAAACAATAAAATGGTGTCCAGCTGATAACTCTAGAATGCTTACGCCTTTTGATCATGAAACTTCATAGCTACATTGATAATGACTGGCAGATGACCCCTTTTGATTTATTTTCAGGTCACTAGGTCAAGGTCACAGTGACTCGAAATAGTAAAAAGGTTTCCTGATGATAACTCAAGAATAATTAGGCCTAGGATCATGAAACTTTATAGGAACATTGATCCTGGCTGACAGATGACCCCTATTAATTTTCAGGTCACTATGTCAAAGGTCAAGGTCACAGTGACAAAAAACGTATTCACACAATGGCTGCCACTACAACTGGCAGACCATATGGGGGGCATGCATGTTTTACAAACAGCCCTTGTTGCTATTTTTTTCATTTATCAGACATAGAACTTTTCTTAGTTTTGATTATTTTTTGTTCTGGCTCCTTTTTTGAAACATTTATATTTATGCAAATCATTTGAGTTATGCTTAATCATTTAGATTTTTCAGTTCTATGCATGTTGTTTTGAAATACCAATTTGTGTGAAATGTGCTAGTTAACTGTTAAAACTTGCACAGCAGTTTTTACATTTGTATGCTTACGTTGTTGTCATTTGAATGAAATGCCAGGAGTACTCTGGATTGTAAGATGAAAGAAATAAAAGAAGCAATGACATATTTCTTAAGAATACTATGTAAATAAACTAATTGAATATCAAAATTCATTTCTTGAATACTTATTTTTTTTTCTTGTTTGAACTTAATAGTTTGAGTTTTACACTTTTTAGCTCACCTGAACACAATGTGCTCATGGTGAGCTTTTGTGATCGCCTTTTGTCCGTCGTGCGGCGTCTACATTTGCCTTGTTAACACTCTACAGCCGTACAGGACACATTTATTGCCCAATCTAAATGAAATTTGGTCAAAAGATTGGTTTCAATGATATTTTGGATGAGTTCAAAAATGGTAACGTTTGTTTGAAAAGACCGTTCATAAAAAACAGTAAATAGTGTATTACCTGTTTTTATTTTTTATATCTTTTGCTTTTATTCAATTTTAAGTTTGCATTTTGATTTTTTTATTATGCCCCCTTTCGAAGAAGAGGAGGTATGTTGTTCGCTCATGTCGGTCGGTCGGTCCGTCCGTCCACCGAGTGGTTTCCGGATTATAACTCAAGAACGCTTACGCCTAGGATCATGAAACTTCATAGGTACATTGATCATGACTGGCAGATGACCCCTATTTATTTTTAGATCACTAGGTCAAAGGTCAAGGTTACGGTGACTCGCACAGAAAAATGGTTTCCGGATGATAACTCAAGAACGCGTAAGCCTAGGATCATGAAACTTCAAAGGTACATTGATCATGACTCGCAAATGACCCCTATCGATTTTCAGGTCACTAGATCAAAGGTCAAGGTGACTCGACGCAGTAAAATAGTTTCCGGATGATAACTCAAGAAAGCTTACGCCTAGGATCATGAAACTTCATAGGTACATTGATCACGACTGGCAGATGACCTCTATTGATTTTCAGGTCACTAGGTCAAAGGTCAAGGTCACAGTGACCAAAAACATATTCACACAATGGCTGCCACTACAACTGACAGCCCATATTGGGGGCATGCATGTTTTACAAACAGCCCTTGTTTATTTTTATTTTGAGTCATTTTGTTTCACACTTGATATTTTGTTAGATAAGGTTTCTTAAAATACCTCAGTCGAGTCTTTCCTATCTATTAAATTGATATAAAATTGAGGTATTTTATTCAGTGTGATAAGAACTTGATCCATGCATGGATTTTTTTTTTACAAATTTTGTATTATATTCATCTGGTGTCAGAAAATGGATCGAACTCAATACATGCACATAGAAATGTGACAGGAGTTGAGAACTCATTGAAGTTAATATGCACATCTCCTCTTGGTAGTGAAGCTTCCCATAAAGTTTTATTGAATTCCGGTCATTACTTTCTGAGAAATAGCCCGGACAAAAATTGTGCACAGACGGACACACGGACGGACAGACGAAGCGGCGACTATATGCTCCCCCAAAAATAAATTTTGGGGGAGCATAAAAATGTATTGATAAAAATCGCACAAAATATATCAAAAATAAAAAAAATATTTTATGCTAAATTCAATATTAAAACTTCCTGAAAAATGTCATTGCATTGTACAACCAAGAGCATTCATTATTTATAACATAATGTAAGATTGTACTTTTTCAAAACACTTCTTAAATTATATTAACACTATAAAGATGTGAAACTTAATAGTTATCTAACAAAGATAACTTCTGCGTCAACTTCAAATGAATATCAAACACGTCTTGGGCAACAATTCATTTTTTCGCTTTTCTCAATCTAGAGACATGCTGATCTCTAAGTATTGATGTAGGTGGAGGGATGACTGGGGCTAAAGTTGACCTAATTCTTTTGGGGTCTTCAGGCAGCTGTTCACATTTGCCATTTATTCTTTTCTTGCCTATGGTAAATTCATTTATAACTGCAGTGATCAAACCAGTTATGTATGTTTTTTTCACAGGTATTGTGCTCCAATTACCAGCAGCTTTTGAGTACACTCTTCTTCTTCTGAAAGATTGTTTTATAACTGACATGATGTTTGAAAAAATGAAATGACAATTGCTAAAACAAAACCGAGAATAAAGATCTATAGACAATATATATGCCATAATATAAATTTACTGATTCAGTGCATACTATGCTACAGTAGTTCTTTTATGACAGGAGCATTGTTTGCAAAATGTATACTTATTATTCATATCACATGAATGTGTCAAATTTGAGCTTAAAAACATCATGTTTGTAAATTCAATTTAATTGTTAATAATAAAAACGTTCAATAAGTAAACATAAATCTGTAAATTGATCCTTACAATTCAAAAATTTAATAAAAACAGGAAATGTGTTTGTCAGAAACACTATCTCCCCTACTGCGCCACTTTGATTTATTTTATTTTTATTTTATCATTTGGTAGGTTCAGATGAACTCTTTAAAGCTTATTACTTCTTTTTAATTTTTTTTTTTTTACCTTTGACCTTGAAGGATGATCTTGACCTTTCACCACTCAAAATTTGCAGCTCTATGAGATACACATGCATGCCAAATATGAAGTTTCTATCTTCAATATTGCAAAAATTATGGCAAAATGTTAAAGTTTGACGCAAACAAACACACAAACAAACAAACAAACCAGGGCAAAAACAATAATATAAATACCTCTCATTTCCTTCTTTGTCAAACAAAACAGGACGATTCAAGTGTTTTGAATAATCTATCGCTGCTAACTGACACCTGCATTTATAAACAGCATAGCTGAAAAAAAAAATTTAGAAATGAAACTCAGAAAATATCATGCAACTCATCATGTGAAAATCTGCCTTTAGGACTTGGATGATGTTACACTAGATATGAACTAATTCAACACCAATGACTTGACATATTCATAATTAGAATTCATTTCTTGATTAAATACTAGTTGTTTAAACATCCTGTGAGCAAATACAAAAATCCTGTTCATGAATAATTTTACTATCACATGATGAAACAAGAGCACCGCGCAACGGGTGCCACGCTAAGCTTCGAAAGCTTGTCAGAATTATTTTTTTAGAGGTCACAGGAACATTGACTTTTGACCTAGTGACCCAAAAATGGGTGTGGCGTGTAGAACTCATCAAGATGAATCTACATATGAAGTTTCAAAGTTGTAGGTGGAAGCATTTTGATTGTAGAGCAAACTTTCAAAGTTTTAGCACGACGCCGGCGGACAAAACGACAACGATCAGCTGGCTGACGACACAACAACGACGAGCTGGCTATGAAAATACCTCGGGTTTTCTCCGAAAACAGCCGAGCTAAAAATATATTCATATTTTAGTCATTCAGGCAGTTTATTACGAGACTTGTCATAAAGGGTACATCATTTTTACATAATTAAAATGTAAATCCTCAAAAAGAAAGAGCATAAATTCCTTTGTTCAATGAATGAGCATGTGTTCATAAAATAAAACAGAAACACTTTAACAAGTGTATTTTTTAAACATTTAACTTTTTATTTACCTGAACGCATTTCGCTTTGGTTTGGAGCGTACATCAAAAAATGATTGTTGAAGCTCTCTAGTTCAGAAGTAGTTCTGAAATTTAAAAGCATTTTACATTTCTAAAACAAATATTTTATACTTATAAGGGTTTGTGTGTGTGTGTAAGTCAAATCGTGTTCATTATGTAGCAAAATAATTACGGGAATTTATAGAAAAGTTGCTATGAAACACAAACTGAAAATGAAGAAGACTTACGCATCGATCAATATTTCCATCATTTTCTCGTCATTTCCAATCCCAGAAGCTTCTTTAACTCTTCTCCATCGATCACACTGAATACCAATGTATATTATCCTTTCCCTTTTATTACGCCTGTACCTTGCATCTCATGTTGTTTTAGTCTTTTCTTAGCGCTAGCACTTGTTTTTGTCCGAACCATCTTGAATTGTGATGGCTTTCAGTTTTCGACCGCATATTCGTATTTGTGAAAAGTGATTTTCAAATAAGTGTTGATTTAAATATGAAGTATATTTTATTGGTTTATCCAAAATATTCAATGAAAATTAATGACAGTCGGTCGGGTAGTTCCGGATCACTAGCGTACATAATGGTGTTAATATTTTAAAAGAAAGCAATCGCTTTCAAAATACTTTGATTGTTGAGGCAAAATATTTCATCTTTCAGGCCATATTAATGTATTAATACTTACCAATACATTTCAGATGCCAATTTGAACTTATTCACATGCATAAAGTCGGCTAGTTCTGAATTGAGTGCGGTAATTTCGGATCACTCGAACTATTTGGAAGATGTAGGTCAGGGAGTATCTCAAAACTTATTTTGACTGTCAACAATTATTTTGACTGTCAAAACAAATGATGCATGTATTAAATAAACATCAGATAGGTTCGATTATTTCAGTTTAATAACTGTCTGACAATTTAAAAACATTATATGGTGTGTGTCTGTACACAAGACGAATAAAGCTGTTGGAAAGTATTTATGTTTTGATTTGAAATGGTTTCCTCTGTATTATTGGTTATATAAAACAAAAACAAATACTCAATACAAGCAATTTATTGATAAACTCAAGATACCTTCTTAGGAAATGACATAGTATGATAACATTTAACAACAATAGAATCACAATAATGTACAAAATGTATGAAAATATGACATATATGCTTATGACTAGAACATGTTATGTATCACTAGAAAATATTTTTATAACTAAGGTCCTAATGTACTTATAACAAGAGATGTGTTTGTCAGGAACACAATGCCACCTATTGCGCCGCTTTGATTTTTTGATCATTTGGCAGGTACGGATAATTATCTCCCTTTGAAGCTTATTATTTCCCTTGGATTTGTTTTTTTACCTTTGACCTTGAACGAAGACCGTGACCTTTCACCACTCAAAATGTGCAGCTCCATGATATACACATGCATGCCAAATATCAAGTTTCTATCTTAAATATTGCAAAAGTTATTACAAAACGTTAACTAAGGTTAAAGTTTTGGGACAGAATGACAGACAGACAGACAGGCCAAAAACAATATGCCCGATCATTCGATCCGGGGGCATAACAATGACAACTGAACATAAACAATTACTTCTGGAATGCATTTGCTAATAAAAGGATCACGATAATGTAAAAATATATAAAAGCATTCATAAAATTTATAACATAAACCAGTACCTCTGGAATAAATTTGCTAAAGAAATGAAAAACAATACTAGATATCAAGTTACACTCTAGGTATATAACATAGTATGATAATATGTGACAATAATAGGATCACAATAATGTAAAAATAATGTAATAAAAGTATAAAAAAACACAAACATTAACCAGTACCTTTGGGATAAAAATGGTAAAGAAATGGAAAACAAAACTATATATCAAGTTACATTTTTGGTAAAAAACATATTATGACACAATTTAACAATAATAGGATCACAATAATGTAAAAAATATATAAAAGTATCCGCTTCAGCCTCTTTGCCAATGACTGTGCAGAGCACCCGTGCTTTGTACGACCCATCAGTCCAACTTGACAATTATCTGAAATGCAAAATCACAGCATAAATACACAATAAAAATAGGATAAATATTTAAAACATTACTAATTTTCTTCCAGCACTACATCTTACCATTATTATTAATCTATATATTTTTCTTTAGTACAGTTTTTTGCACTCCGCTGTTTTTTTTTTATTACTCCGCTATTATACCTGTAACTATTATAACTTATTACTACACATATAGGCCTAAACATAAAAACAAACCAAGATGCATGCAACAAATGCTTACTGTATGTGTTAGCCTTGACCTTGTGACTTAGACCTAATGCCTCATAACTGGTTTGCATAATAGATCTCAATCAGATGCATGAACATGTAAATTTTGGAGAACCAGGTCCATAAAGTTTCATTTTATGAGCAAGATTAAAGTTTTGGGGCAGACAGACAGACATAATAAACAAAATTCAATCTTATTCTCTGTATTTCTCGACTCTGAAGTCACAAAATAGTATTATAATTAAATAATTCCAATGAAACAATATAACAAATTTATGAGAAACTAGACACTTTTCATTTCATATATATACAAAAACGTTTTTGGTAGCTAGAGCTTTAAAATATTACAGACACAATATTTAAACAATAAACAACTGTTTTGAGATTTTCCCCAATCAGCTGATCCGCAACTGACATGTACACGAGGTCCAATTTCCATGCTTTTATTTCCATAAATAATCAACATAAACTAAAATCACTAACAGGAATTTTAAAATTAATAATAAATAAACAACTTCATACCAAATGTACAAGCATTTACCAAGGAAATGTGCTTCTAAATCGTCTTTCAATTATTAACGTGTGTTATAAATAGACGGTGCGACAGTAAAAGGACACGACTGTGATAGTTACCAAAGCGTGATTTTCAATGACAACACCGTTGAAATAAGAAGCACAACTTTATTAATGCTTGAAATTGATCACATTTTCCAAAAATCACAGTTATGTTCATATGTCAATATCTTTTAGACTAATTTTTAATTAAATCATAGAGTTGATTCGGAATTACCCTAGATCCGGAACTACCCGATCGACTGTATTTGCTCAACAAGCTAAATCTCTTTCTTAAGAAATAATGTAATTCCTGTGCCAAATATAAATGACAATAATATGTACCACGTGACTTGTCAGCTGATTTTCAGCTACATTTATTTTTAGGTCTAAAACTTCGAGGGCGTTTTTGAAATATAATATGGAATTCCCATCCGCTTGGGCTTATGTGTTGGTTTGTGTTATACTTCCTTTTGTCTGCTTTGAGTTTTTATATCCTTAAATTAAAGGCGATAATCGTTTTTAATATCTAAAACAATACTTTTATGTTTTGCTCAGACAATAATCCATTGGACAGTCCCTTTAAGTAAACACACGTTTCCTAAGATTTTTTGGCTTAATATTAAATTCGTATAAGCGGTGCCAAATAAAGCAAGCATTGGTTGTGGTGACAGATATCCATACCAATTGTGTATTTAATTTTAGCCTTACAAACGAAATCGAAAAAGTGGCACATATAGACGGAAGTAGGAAAATGTAGATGGTAGTATTGTCGTGCAGTCGCACATATTTACTTGAAAAGATCAGGAACAAGCGACTTTTTGCATGCACATGTAAGTATAAGCATGTTAATCATGCATTCATAACATGATACATACGATGATAGAGATTTATCCCATTTTTATACCGACATTGACGGTATAACACCCCATGGAATAAACTAGCCTGTATCCCACCTTGTTGAATATACCTGTCGCGTGCACGGACTACTTTTTATTCTACCACTGAATGATTTTTCATAAGAAATCTCTAGAGACGAGAACACTTTAGCTTTACAATTATACGGCCTTCAACCTTTAGATCTAGTCTAGGGACATAATTTTTCGCCATCCGTATAATGAATCAGCTGATTGATGGCGTCATAAAATGACACACTTATTGCGTCATTTTCCAAAAATATGTGATGTCATCTTTTGGTGTACACGAAACTAGTATGCGATATCTGAGAATAAAACATTGAAGACGCGCATTTTTTCGTGTTAATGTATCCTATATGTAATTATGAAACAGTGCATATTCTATGGACTACTTACCTCGGATGGAACCGTTGAGACGAAGGAGTTAGATATACATATTGATCTAGCTTATTCGTGTTATTGATTTTCAGAATGTGCATGCCTATTCGGATGTGAAATTGTGTGTGTAGAACATACTGATGGATGTGTATTTTGGTTCAGTAGTCTAATTGACTTGTTTCGCTTTTGGATGTCAGTAAATGAAAGGTGTTTTTTTATGAATAAACTTTCTCTTTGTTATTTTATCAAAGAAAGTATCTTCAGTAAGAATAACCCGTTTGCAACAAGTGTGTCAGATCTTAATAGAATTATTACGGATTATCTTGTGTTTGGGTCACAAAATACAAGATGTGAAGGCTAGATCTAGACGCAATTAAAATCTGCAGCGTCCATGAAAAAATAGGCGAGACGAATTTTTTTGATAATTTATGTTTAGAACGACTCTATATGTAAATTTACATGTACATGTATGTTGACATCGACATTTTATCAGGAGCAAGCGCCACCATATTGGATTTTGATAATTTCCTTTCGAAAATAAAATGAATTATATTAAAGTAAAATCTTCTTTTCGCGGTCGTTATGTGTTACATGCTGCGTACAATAGAATCGAGGCATATGGTGATGTTTTTTTCTCGTTTTACAGTTTTTGCTTGAAATTTTCTAAGAATAGTTTGCGTACCAGAACAAATACATTCTATATCACTACGCTTGGTTACATTCGATAGATTTTAAGCGCTTTTAAGAATGAATTAATATTATTGTTAAGGTTATTATATATGTTGTACTCACCGATGTACAAGAATAGGCTAGCAACAATCCTCCACCAGCGGGACCGAGTGATTCCCAGGAATAGTTCGGATTTGTCGATGATATAACGTTCTTGGCGACGTTTATTTATTGCTTCAAAATGGCCAAAAGGAAAAATGCTCTAGAACGGGGTTTTCACTTCCGGAATCAAGGAGTCGCGTTCGTCTCGAACCGCGTCGTACCACACTCCCGTCTGTTCTATTTAAATGGAGCTGGTTACATCTTCGTCATCTTGTCGTCATCGCAGGGGCAGAATCTTGATTCATTAGGAGGCAGTTTCCATTCATTATTGATGTAGGGACCTCAGTCTGGCCATGCCGACCACAAATACGAGTTGATTTTCATTAGTACATACCAACCTTGGTTTATCTCAAAAGTTTCAAGAGGGTCTAGCTCCCTCCACCAAGGACTTTAAGTAGATAACATGAACGAAATACGTGCATCTGCGAGTTAGGAAGTTTAACTCCCACGTTTGTCTTCGCCGACATGGGATTACATCTGGTAGAGGATACGTGCATTGGCTGAGGTGAAATCCAGGACTTCTTCCACCGTTTTCCCTCTCAAGACTGACTTGCATTGCCACCTCTCCAAAAACCGCTGGGATGTTCGCACTTGCCTGCAAGGGTCTGAAGTAGAGAGCATCTGTATCAAGGAGCAAATGGCCCTTCCGAATCCTTCTAAGTGCCGCTTTCTGGAAGCTATCGAACTCCCTAACCAACCCAGTTGCTCCGAAATAGCACTTCGGAAATGTCTCCAGCCAGCTAACAACTTGCCCCACAACTCCGGTAAAACGGTGGAGATTAATACGTTGAATCGGGGCAACATTAGTTCTCATTATTTGTAAACATCTCGCCCCAATTTCTCCGCAGTGCTGATCCGCAGCGTCTCGCATGTGCAAAATCACTGGGCGGATGGGCATGCTCAGTTGTAGAACCTTCACTAGTATCTCCTCTTGTAACTTCCACGTGGGTACGGGTGAACATCGGTCTAAACCGATCTCTCCTAGAGCCACGACTGCTTTAAACCTCAGACGGCTCCTGAGCTCCTCGAACTGCACCTTTTGGGATGTATACCCACTGCCACTCCAAATCTTTTCTTCCCAGGATCCCAGGTCTTATATCCTCACCTGAAGGGTGCAACTTGGGGATCACTTTTCTCGACATGTTCTACAGTCATATTCATTACACACACTTTGGGCTTTTGTTTATGATTATACAATGCCGGAGGAATAGCTACATTTTCACCACCACACTGTTCTACAACAAATGCTGTTAAGTCTTTGTTAAGTACACATTCCACATTTGTAAAGGTACTAGGTGAAATCACAGTTGTCCTGCACACAGTTACACTAGCGATTTCCTCCTCCATAGGTTGTTTCAGCATTAAAATGTTGATTTTGCCTAAGCTCACATGCTCCTCGGGGATGTTTACCAACATCTTGTGTTTACACATAAAGTCAAGTCCGAGCAGCATATCATCCTGAATTGGTGCCACATAAACGTTTTCCTCGAACTCAGACTCCCCAATCTTTATCCCAAAATCCAAAAACAAATCCACTCATAGACATATCTCTGCCTGCAGCATTAAGCCTCAACTTCTTGATTACTCTTGGCGGTTTCGGTAATCTATGGAACATCCTGTCTGAGATAACAGTCACATCTGCTGCAGTATCAATCACTGCGTTTGTCTCAATATTTTGCAACTTTAGCGGGATCCTAAACATTGAATTTAGTGACAATTGAAGAACCACGATTTGAGCATTGTCTTCTTCAGGCCTTTCTTATGACCTAACAGATGCAGCTCGGTTGTCATCTGTTACCATGGTTTGCTGAGCCTTCCTTTACTCTCCTCTCTGCAGATGAGCCTTGCTGTACGTATTCCTGACGGCTCCGGCATTTCTGAGTAGACAGCTGAACCTCGTTTTAATTCTCTGAGTAGTCAGGTGTATACCGACCTCCATATGCTGTTTCTTGAAAGAGACCTTTAAAATCAAACTCGTCTCTAACCGGCTCTTTTGCAGGCGAGTTCATTGTGCAGTCGGGTTTATCCCGATCGATAAGATTCTCATTGAACAAACGTCGAAGACTAAAACCATGTGTTACTTGATTATATTTCTTGTCCCTTGGTGTGGAATTCTTTATTTGTTTAAGTAAATCATTACCTTCGTCATGGACCGGACTATTTAGCACTGGGGTCGGGTTTCGCACTCCGTGTCCGACCCGGAAGAGTTTAAATATTCCTCGTTCTCTTCCTTTCACTCAGTAAATTGGACACATTTACTGTTGTCACTTTTGCGACGTGGACAGTCTGTAATGTAATGATTTTCTTTGCAGTTGAAACACTGAAGTGTTGGAGACGGTCTGTTCGGGTACTGCGATGCAGAGCGAGATTGACAGTAAGGACGGCGCTCGAGGATGGTATCGGCTGAGTTCTTAATCTGGCTAATCTGTTTCTCTATCGTGTCCAGACGTTTTTCACATGCACCCAATCGCGTCAGTTTACTCTGACCAGTTTGGCTTTGTGGCTCCTCTTTCACTTCATATACGGACCAGCCTTGGCTACTTTCGTGAACAGTTGTCTGTCGAACATCGCGTTTGGCACGGCAATGAACAGCCGTGTGAGTGTGGACTGCCCACTTCACTTTATCCACTGCTGCCTCAATTGTAGATGGGTTCGCATTCGCTGCCACTTCACCGGCTTCCTTGTGACTGCAACCATGACAAAAACTTAGAATTGCCTGGCTATACATATAATCTTCTGGAAGATCCCGGAAAGCTTTTGCGGCTAGTGTCATGATCCGGCCTGCCCAACCATCAAGATGCACTTCGACATCTTGTCGAGCAGTGTTAAAGGCAATTGTAGCCGTTTCAGGGAGATCTTGATATCCAAAACGTTTCTCAATTCGCTGGATCATGTCGAAGTACTCCATGTCGTCATACTTCTCTACCAAATTTGCAAAGAAATCGGCGGCTTTACCCTTAAGGCACCAGCACAAGTTATCTTTGCAGTCCTGTGCTGACCAACGCTGAGCTTCTGCATATTTAGCGAACTTAACATTAAAAGCTCGCCAGTTGGACTTTCCATCATAAGTAGGCGTCTTATGTAAATTGCCTATTTTTTCAGTTGCTGGTCCCTGTGACCTTTACCTTGATCATAATAGGCCAGATGAGATGTAGGTGTTCGGTCCAAATGTTCGAACGTTCTCGCAGGACGCTGGTTCAAGAACCGTGGTGAAGATCACGCAAAAGGATGCTTGATTTCTGGTGGGTTAGTCGATCGCATGTCATTGACAGGATATACCACATCAGCGCCCGCTGATATATACTTTTGGTTTAAGTATGGCTTGTCACGGCTTAAGAACCGATTATTTATGTTGACACTATCAGAGTCAGCGTATGCCATTTGAGGTCTTGCTTCAGTATGGTAATAAGTGTCTTGTATGTCTTTTAAATTTGGACCTTGTAAACCTGATCAATGGAAAGTGTCTGATAACTTATCCATTTCTTTATGTAGTACAGTCGGAAATTCCCGACCATACGGAGTGAAATCGATCAGATCTAACAAATCCCTTGACATCCTAATATATGTAATTATCGACAATTATCTTCATCAATTGGTCCCACCTTTTCCCGGTAATCAATAATTGCTTTGGCCGAACGGACCCCAATACCAGGCAGTGGCCGTAGTTGTGTTTCAGATGCTGTATTAATTGGAACACGTGTCGATGGTCGATGGAACATGATTGTAATAGTGGGACGGGCGCAGGCGAAGACAAAATTATATATATATATAACTATTTTGAAATGAAGGAAAAATAGAATGATGCCAAAGTTGAGATTATAATGATTACACTAGCCCTGAAAAAAAACATAATTTAAAAATGAAGTATTAAACTACTTACTCAAAATGTAATGTCCCTTTAAAGAATTAATTTCTAAATAAGTAATGCCCCTTTAAGTAGTTTCCAATGCCATGTAAACGTAAATGAAGTATTAAATAAATTTATAAAAATGCAATGTCCCTTAAAACAAATAATTTCTCAAAATGCTAATAGTGTAACAATAAAAAATAGACAAATAGAATCTAGTTGGTGAAGTTGAAAGCACGCGGAGCTACGAGCAAAATGCTGAAGCAGCCAAACACTGGTGCTGGCAACTGGATCTTCAATCGAGGCGCTGAAGTGTCCAAAAAGGTCCGGCACGTGGAGCTTCAAGCGAGACGCTGAAGCGACCAACACACACTGTCATTAACTGGCTTCGAGCGATGGGCTGAAGCTACAGCAAACAAGCCGATCAAATGTATATTCTGGCGAGTATCTGGAAAACATTATTATGATAATAAAACGCATTATTCAAATACCATGT
Source organism: Dreissena polymorpha (assembly GCF_020536995.1). Classification (NCBI taxonomy): domain Eukaryota; kingdom Metazoa; phylum Mollusca; class Bivalvia; order Myida; family Dreissenidae; genus Dreissena; species Dreissena polymorpha. The sequence continues at coordinate 48,017,331 of NC_068357.1, read as the reverse complement.
GTGTATGTATATTTTATTACTACGCCAGTAAAAAGATTTCTATCACACTAGCAATATACTAATGCTGTGGCTTTTAAATAACTCCACTTTATATCAGATAGTTTAAATATACCATATTATTATTATTATTATCATTATTATTATTATTATTATTATTATTATTATTATTATTATTATTATTATTAGTATTATTATTATTATTATTATTATTATTATTATTTATTTATTTATTGATACTATTATTTGCTATATTACTATAACAACCTTAAAAATATTTCTAAGAAACAAAAGTGTTGTCCTCCGACCACGTGACCAAAAATTCACACCAATTTGAAAAGTGTGAAAAATAATTTATGAGAAAAGTGAAGAAAGAAAAATGTAATCATATTTGTTTTATTGTTGAAACAACCTTGCTTATATTATTACGAACCAAAATTGTTGTTCTACGACCACCTGGCCAAAAATACACACCAATTTAGAAAATGTGAAAAATAATGTGCAAGGAAAGAGGGAGTAGAGTAAGAAGAAAGAAGAAAATATTGAGAATTTTTCACAACCTGTAATTCTCGTGGAGAAGAAGAGATGAAGAAAATATTGAGAATTTTTCACAACCTGTAATTCTCGTCAAAGAAATTAATTTCTTGAGATTTGTTCACAACCTGTATTTCTCGTAAAAGAAATTAATGGGACGAATTTCTTAGTAACAATTTCGATCAGCAAGGGAGTGTAAATGGCCAAGGAAAATTCGTCCGAATTTAGCTCGCAGCGCCAATGTTGTACTCACCGATGGACAAGAATAGTCCAGCAACAATCTTCCACCAGCGGGACAGAGTGATGCCCAGGAATAGTCCGGATTTGTCGATGATATAACGGTCTTGACGACGTTTGCTTATTGCTTCAAAATGGCCAAAAGGAAAACTGCTCCAGAACGGGGTTTTCACTTCCGGAATCGAGGAGTCGCGTTCGTCCCGAACCGCGTCGTACCACAGATCTATTTATGTTAAATGTCACGTTAAAAAATAAATGGGATAAATAGAATACTAGGATTAGCGTTGAATAGAGAGACGTTTATGTTGCTCGGCTCAAACACCGAAAACGCTCGCCAAGGCTCGCGCTCCCGGTGTTCTAAGCCTCGCAACATAAACTTCTCTTTATTTAACGCTAACCTAGTATTCTCTATATATACTGATGATAAAAACATTCGCCCCTTAATGGTTCGCCTATTATTTTTTAACGACTCGCCGATGCAGGGACCTTTACAACCCTGGCCGATGGTGTATTTAGAACTCGTCCCGTATTTTAGTAAGAATCGCCAGAAGTTGAACGATTCATCCAGATTATAGCCAAATGCTCAGAGTTAGCTAGATGACTTTACATTTGCAAGTTAATTGTTAAGAAACGTTAAATAATGTTAAATACTTATCCTGTTTGTAGTACACGTTTGATTGTGTCCTTCTTATGTAGACAAATTTGATATACTTGATGATATGTATTATTCGCTAATTCTTACTAATAGTTATTATCCTTCATGTAAAATAAGTTCACTTGGTTTATTATTATTCCTATTTCACTATTCAAGAAGTAAATTATAATGTTTGACATGATATTAAAATATGCTATTCGAAACACAACATTTCTTCGTTTTGTAATCTGCAATCCATTGTAAAACGGAATAAATATGAAAACAGTTATTGTTCAAACAAGGTTATCTCCGTGTTGAATGCATTTGACCTGCATATGTATAGTATGGTTACAAATTAAAAATTTGAAACAAATAAAAATGGGATGTGCTCTTTGAAAAGGGTTATTAATGTATGTGCGTAAAGTGTCGTCCTAGATAAACATGTGCAGTCCGCATGGGCTAATCAGGGATGCCACGTTTCGTCTTAACTGGATATTTGCTAAGAAGAGACTTTCCACAAAAGAAAAATATCATTAAGGCGGAAAGTGTCTTCCCTGATTAGCCTGTGCGGACTGCACAGGCTAATCTGGGACGACACTTTACGCATATGCATTAAACTCCCTTTTCACAGAGAGCGGCCCAAATAAATGAAGGCGTTCTTTTTTATTATTTGCATACTTTCATTCTTTTACTGAGGGGACGAGAAGGTATTATATTCATGTATACGTTTATTTAATGAAAGTGGTGTTGTAGTATTGTTAAGCAAGAGATTTACTTTGTGAAATTATAGTTTAGAACGATTTTTTTTTAAATATTAATTTTAATTCAATCCATAATCACCACGAAATTACTACGAAGACATCATACAAATGCACCGCTCCTGTCATATATCTTACGCTTGATATACTGGTTAACCTGTTTATAACTGACGCTTATAATATGTTATTTATTGCCTTCAATCATGTTTTAAAAAAAAGTGTCATTATTTACTGCGTTATGGAATTTTTTACAGGTTCATTAAGTTAACAGCTTAAGGTGACATCTATTCAAATATTTTATTGCGACGAATATATAATGCAGGAACGAAGATGATTTAATGTGGCAGGCAAACAAACTACTGGCTTTACTTTTTTCATCGCCGCTTGTCAACTGGCGTTAAAGATAACGTTAACTCATTTTTCCACTGAACAACCATGATACAATTACAATTTTCTTTGGAAACGTCCGCGAAAAAGACGTTGATGAAATTTGAACATCTCATGAAAATAACACCGCCTGAAGTAAGGTAACAACGTGTCTAGGATTAAAACAAAATATAACATGTGCACAATTGCATGTTTGTATCAATATATATTTGTGAATGTCGTTTTAAAGTTTCGGGAAACTTTTTTTTAGAGATTTTCCATGGACATGAACAGGATATCGATGATGTATAGGCGTTCCAACACATGTTAACAAACGGATGAGAAAATATTATGATGGATTTATAGATTTTTATTGATTTACTAAAAAAACATGGCCGATTCTACAATCAAACTTAGACAGCTGTTATCATAAAGCATAACTCTTGGTTGTGAAGTGCTCTAAATTGTTCCTTTAATAAATGAGCCTTGCTCTGTGAAAAAGGGGTTTAATTCATTTGCATAAAGTGTCGTCCCAGGTTAGCATGTGCAGTCCGCACTGGCTGCTAAGGGACAACACTTTCCGCCTAAATAAGATTTTTGCTAAGAAGAGACTTTCTTAAAACAGAAAATATCATAATAGCGGAAATTGCATCCCTGATAAGCCTGTGCGGACGCTAATCTGGGATGACACTTTATGCACATGCATTAATTCCTTTTTTCACAGAGCACGGCCCAAATATATTGATATATAATCAATCCAGATTTATTATCATTTTCAGGCTCACCTTTTATGCGATGTAACTATTCAACTAAACTTTAAACAAATTAATTCAGCGGCAATAGGACTTTTGTATAGAGCGGAAACCAATGTAAAATCGCTTATCATATCATGTTGTAGTTTTTTATGCATGCGATCGAAGACAACAATTTGCAAGTAATCGAATCTTGATCTGATCAAATCGAGCTTGAGGGGGGGGGACAGACAAAAGGTCTTCGAGTCGTCTGCGAGTGACATAAAGTGTCAGGACATTCCGTGCATTCCGTTGGCATTCAGAGCTTCCTGTACGCATTAAGAGTACGCCTAAATAGGTGTTATTCGTTTTAATATTAGTGTGTTTTTTTATTGCGCCTTGAAATTTGAACAATATTTCCCGGATTGATTAGGTAAAAATCCTCAAATGTAAGCATACAACTGCATCGATGGTGCTGGTCGCACCGTTTATTCATAAAATAATTAATGTTTGATTTCATCTTCGAAGGTGGTGTTTTCCAAACTGTTCTCATCGCCAAGTCGATGCAGCGTTCCGGTTGCATTTTGAGGTGTACCATTTGGGTCGAATGTCAACAAGACCTACTAGGTAAAAAGAGAAATGTACGTCGACGTACAATATGTACGTCGACGTACAAAATTTTACTTCGACGTACAAATATGAAAAACACTTCGACGTATATATTTGTACGTCGAAGTATAATTTGTACTTCGACGTACATTTTTGTATGTCGACGTACTTTTCTGAGCAGCCAATCAAAACACTCGTCTCTTGAACCGCTTTTCCTTCATATTTATTCATAATAAATGTTTAAAATATCTTTTTTAATTGAGGACAAAATGAATAAAAATATCAAAATTGAAAAAAACAACAAAAAACAAAGAATTAAAAATAAGTATCTACTTGACGGTATTTATTCTTAAATCGGTTTAAGTAATAAATATTATACACTTTATAAGACAGCCGGTCGATGTCTGATCTTTATGTCATAAGTTGACGCTCAATGGATAAGATAGGGATCACCACTGTGACAGCAGGTTGCTAAAACACAGTTCAGACTTCCGCTGTTTTATTGTGATAACACGTTTGTTTAGAAAGCATAGGGCGAATAATATGGAATCAAATTTTGAAATAAAAATCGTATAAAGAAAATAGCGCAGTGAATGTTTAACATGCGGATCCAAGCAACATATGTAAGGGTTCTTCTGATTGGCTAACAATCAAGGGTCGGTAAAAATTGTACGTCGAAGTACAATTTTGTACGTCGAAGTACAACATAATGTACGTCGACGTACATATTGTACGTCGACGTACATTTATCTTTTTATCTTGTAGGTCTTGTTGACTTTCGACCCAAATGGTACGTCATAGTTTACACCACAACCTATTCCAAATTCGAACAAAAGCGTGTATGACCCACCTAGAAGAATGCCGACGGTTCTCCAATCGTCTTATTATTTCGGATCGGCTTTATCATATTTCCATTTTCAACAGCAACATATATCAGTACATGCGATCGCATTTGACATTTTATATTTTTCTCGGCCCTCCAAAAAGAATTGCCTTTTATACCTTTATTTAAACAGGTTTTTAGTTGTTCGCAAAGCGAACACTAATATTGTTACTGAAAATTTCAAGTCGGTTCGGCTTATCTACGGAAAGCCTACTATCCGCCACACATGCCGTATCCGCGCGAGAAAGAAGTGTATAATTTATGCAAGAGGTTTAAGTTCTCCAACCATATTCATTCACAAATGGAAACATTATATGAATATCGTGTTAAATGTAACAGTTTCGAACGGAGCTTATATAGAAAAGAATCAATAAACAATGATTGTATTATACCTGTCGCGGAAGAGATTGTTTATGAATGATTAAAACAGTCCACTTTCTGCTGCGTCTTCATGACGTAGTATTTAAGCTCAGCTCATTCATAATCTGCGGCTATTAATAGATGCGGCTGCCGATAAACAAGGGAGAGTCCAATTGCACGGGTGATAACAACGCAATAGTATAAGGTTACGCTTGTTTATTTTCACAATTCTCAATTTATAAAACGTTGAACATGAGTTCAACAATTACTACAGGGATACGATAGACAACATGAAAAATGCTTCATAATCGCTAAAACCGAATATAAAAAACTATTAAATATAACATGAATCATCTGTTTCGTAACCTCGTTCATGCTTCTACAGCGGGATTTCTGGGAAACGTTATTTTGTTCTCAACAAATAGCGGCGATCTTTTGTATTTACGGGTGCTAACAACTCAATAGTAGAAGGTTAAGCTTGTTTATATTCACAGTTCTCAATTTATAAAACGTTGGACATGAGTTCATCAATTACTACAGGTATACTATAGCCAACCTCAAAAATGCTTTATAATCGCTAAAACCGAAAACCACTAATTATAACAAGAAATATCTTTTAAAAATGTAGTCGGCGTAAACGCTGACTTTGAAATAAAGTTTGCAATTAACTTATCTAAATAAATAACTAAATAAAATGAAAGCAAAAGTTTAACTATAGTGGGTTTTTTTCACTTGTAAGTTGCATATTCACCGCATGAAATGTTTGTTATCATTGTCAAACCACACATTAGTGTAAGCACGGAGCGTATATTAGAGTCCGTGGTGTAAGCAGATAAAACAAAATATACTACGGGAGTGCACATCATATGTGACCTCACATGCCTTATTATGAGTATATTTTTTCACTATCGAAATATATCGTATGTTAATATTTGATTTGAACGCAGTTTTCTTTTGACACATTTAAGTCAGACTTTCATAGCCGCGTCATGTGAAAATGGGTCTTCGTTTCGGCCATCGTTTCTTAAATCCAACACGTGCATTTGCGCAGTCAGGTCAGAGGCGATGCTGTTCGCTATAACATCACTCAATATGTTATGGTCTCATTACGTTTCTCCTGACCAGACTGAGAGATGCGCAGGCTGAGTGGGCTATAAGTAAGTAAGTAAGTTAAGAAAATAGTTTATTATAGTGACATGTGCATTTCGTATGATACAAACAATAATATATACATATACAAAAGCACCCGGCCCATTTGACCTATAAGTCACCTTATATATATGATGGGCGCATTTGGAATAAGACCCACTTCCGCATGACGAGGGTCATTAAAGTCTCATTGTAAATTGTAAATGGCACATTTAAGCACAATGCTTTTCGATACAAAATTGAATTCAAAATAGCAAACTTGTAAATTATGGAAGCCTATCCAGTCGTTCAGGAACGATTTCCAGGCGCACTGACCGAGGACGGCAAAAATTGTGGTTGGATAATTAAACGATTTTACTCTTATCGTGACACTATACTATTTCGGTAATGATTGTTTCATCTTGAAAGCAAAACTGAAATTCTGCGAGATAGATTTTAACGCGTTATTGTAACTGGGCCACAATTTGTTCCGTTTGAACAAGGAATTCCTTACTCTGAACAGTGCTACATTCTTTGCGCTGATCACAGACACATTGATGTAGCCAAAGTTCAGAGGTTTTATCTCGAATCAGCCTATGAAATATTCGAAAATATTCATGCGTGTCTGCTGGCGTTATGTAAATGTTTTTAAGATGAAAAGCTGAGTAAAACAGCTATGCCGAAAAAGCGCATTAGTGCTCTATACCTATGTTTAGGTCAGAGTTGTTGACACCGTGTGAACTGCAAGGGTTACAAGTAATCCATAAACAACAATGTACGGGTCAACAGGGCTGTCTTGATGACTACCTAACTCGTGAGTAAAAAGTAAAAAGCTCGCAGATTTTTTTATTTTTTATTTTCATCAATGAACTTATTGTATATTTTGAATTTGTATATGGTGTCAAAAATCAAAAATTTGGTACAGGGAACTTTCATCATGAAATTATATTCTTAGTGAGATAGGTATTCGATATTCCAACAATATTCATTTAATATGATGGTGATTGCAAATTGTCTTTTTATTCAGTTCTCACTACCATTTACATCATACTTTGTATGCTTTCAGAACGTCCAAAAAAGGGTCATATTGATGTTATTTTGTCTAAGTTATCTCTATGAAATAAATGGGATGATAAAAAGTGCACACAAAGCTCGACCCGTGCGTTATGACAAACTCTTTAAAAATTTGAATGGCGTGTGTTCATTTCAAACTTGCGATTAATTTTCAAAAATGAATTGCGTCTTAAATTTTGCAATAGCGAACAACTTCAGTGCCTTCAGCGCTTTGATAATTATTAAGTCGAAAACGGATAATCTGGACGGAAATTACAGTTTTTCATAGCAACCAACTCGTTAAATACCACGGGTTATCAGACACTAATAATCATTCGTTTGCTAGACATTGGCTCAAGCACAATAGTATCACTGCCCTAAGCTTTCTCGTATCATACATTAACTTTTGTAATACAATCTGAATAAGTATTTCGTCGATATGTGTTTTAGCGACGAAATGTTTTTTTTCAATAATGACAAAATTAATCGCATTCAAAATCTCCAAAGCTTGATATGAAGGTGCCGAAATGCCGGATAGTTCGTGTATGGATATATTTATCGCATCTTAATACGGACAGACGTTTCTCGTGGCTGTGCGCTTATTTTGTTAAGGACCTGTTAATATTTAAATTGGTTTGAATTTAAGATTTTAAAATATATATTTAATATAAAACCAACTTTGTGGGTACATTCTAAAGTTCCGAACATTAAACCAATCACTTGCCTATCGAGATCTTTTACTACTTCTCTTAATGTCAGACATATTGGAAAGGTTCAAACTGTTCTCGGATATTTATTTTAACGTATGCACCCACTAGACTATACTTGTGCACGATTGCATCTGTGTATATGGTATCTCAAGAGAGATATACTGTTGTTTGGAACTTATGTCAGGTCTTAATTCAACACCTTGGCATCAAATGGGGAAATTAAGTATGGGGTCAACAGACGCAAATGACAGAAGATTGTGATAAAAAAATAACATGTCGATGATATATCGTTGCGATAGACTGTGAACTTCGTACGTGTGATTACCAATTGTACTACCAGTATATACTCTCATTTAAAATGCACACACTCCGCAATCTGTCACGTAAGTCATGATACTAAATTGTTATATGAGTGTGATTGAAATTGCACCTGAAATATTTGTAAAAATGCCCTAACGGTTAGGTATCATTTTAATGGGAATAAACGATATTTCCGGTGCGCAAACATGTTGACGCCTTAACCTATTAGCATATAATATAACAATATAAAAAATAAGGACCAGCTGCCCGAAATTTACTTTGCATTTGTTGAATGTTGAAAACTTGTGTTTTAAAATATAGTATTTGGTGTTCATTTAATACTATCCGAAATATGGTATGCTCGCAGATATAAATGACTGTTTACAAATCAATAGAGCAATTTACAACTTATAGAATATTTATTTAGAAGTGGATAATGAAGCGAGGATACTATTTCCATATATTCAGATACATACAAAAATTTAATTACTGAAGCGACATCTGTTCATGCACTATGATGCTATGATGTAAATTGGCGATGCGCTTAATTCATTTTGACCGTAAGCATTGAATTAATTAACTTATTTGTTGCATCATCTTTTTGTGTCAAATCAAACATAATATACGATTGGACCCTGCTCTGTAAAAAGGGGGTTTAATGCTTGTGCGTATAGTGTCGTCTCAGATTAGCCTGTGCAGTCCCCACAGCTAATCAGGGACGACACTTTCTGATTTTTTTTAAGTTAAGGCTGAAAAAGTCGTCCTTGATTATCTTGTGCGGACTGCACATTCTGATCTGGAACGACAATTTACACACATGCATTAAATCTCTTTTTTCACATAGCACGGCCCAATTATTTATAGATATATTTTCACGCCTGTTTGATTATGGCTCATGTTTCAATACTAGATCGTTTTGCTAGATTAAATATATCGATGTTCTGTAAATAAATTTGCAAATGGTACTTTACTTTCCGCTCTTTTTAATTTCCAGGTATGAATTAAATTTTGTTAGGATAAATACACAAATTAAGACACTAAAGTGCTCATTTGTCATGCTTCTAAATACTTAAACAAGATTCTTGGTACCGGTATATTAACATCCGGAATGAAGCCATTTGCAAGTCGTGGGAAAATATCATGCGAATAAATACCATCACCTTGATCCATATTAAAGAGGAATATTCTGCAATGAATTACATGAACCACTCGTTAACTTCCATGTATGAATTCAACTTTGAAAGGGAAAAGCGTAACGAATTAAGACACGTAAGTGCTCATGTGTCATGATCCCACATACGTTAACAAAATTGTTGCTATATTAACATCCGAGATGAAACTATTTGCACGCCATGGCGAGATGAGCATGTGAATAAATATCCCCATCTTGATCTATATTTTTACTATTTAAGGGGAATATTTTGCAATGAACAACATGTACCACTTGTTACCTATTTCTCCACCATCTTTCTTAAACCCACTTAATGGACATCTTGTATCTCTAAAGTAAACTCGTTTAAATTCATTTAATTCGTTGACCGTGGTTCTAGTTTACCGACAACATGTTGATACAACCTTCAAACACAAATGTAAGTTGGAGTTTACTAGCGAACGCAATGAACAAAGCATCAGGATGATGCAGGTATCAGAGCACATGTTTTGGGAAATTGTTGAATCCGAAAACTATTATAATTGAGTCGCGATCTTGTAAAACTGGTCTTAATGCGTCAAGTGTCGCCCCAGATTAGCCTGTGCAGTTCTGTCTTATATGGGACAGCACTCTCAAGTTTGATGCAAATTTTACATTTTAAGGACGCCTCTTCTGAACGATATTCAAGACTAGGCGGTAAGTTTTGTCCCTGATTAGCCTATGCGGACTACCCAAGACAATCTGGGACGACACGTTACACACAAACATTTGATTCCGTTTTCCCATAACACGACTAATATGCATATTGTTACTTTGACACCAAAACATATTGTATTAAACATTCGGACGAGATAGACGCCGTATTTGCAATTATAATTTTCTATATCCGTATCATAATAGTAGCCGAGTATATTTAGTGTAAAACACAGCTTGGCAAGCTTAGACAGTTGTCGGTGTTGAACAGCATTTTAAATGATCATTTACTTACCATACACAAGTTCGTGAGCATGGATCGTTAACAACTCGACTTGGTTTGTCGAGACGTATCGCATTTAAGGCTGCGTTTCTCATGTGAAACACAACTAAGTCGACTAAAATTTGTTTTAAACATTTACTATAATATTTTGGATATTTTTTTATTGTTGCTCTCGATTAAACTTTGAACACATACACGCTGTTCAAGTTGGTGTTTGATAAGACATATTTTAGTGTATAATGTTAACATATTTTAGATGATATTTGGTAAGGATCATGACTTTCAGTCGTGATATTTCAGAAATGATCTTCAGCATCGTTCTGTAAAGAGTGGGCTAAATGCACGTGCGTATAGAGCCATCGCATATTAGCGCTCGATTGGTCATTGTCGGTTCGGATACTACTTAAGTGTACCCCGGCTAACCTTAAGTATACTTAAATGTACCATATGTACTGAAAATATACTAAAAAATACCATTGCATTCTAACGCAAAACTTGTCGTTGTTGGCTATTTTTTTCAAATCAATTGTGTCCGTATTTACGTCAATATTTTGTAAAATGGCCTCTATAGTATCGAAACTCATACTCAAAAAGATTGTTGAGACATGTTTTGTTCATAGAGAATTTTGTCTCGTATTCCGTAGCGCGTTTTACGACATCGGAATTCGGGCGCGAATAAAATTCGGGTACAGTATAAATTGATCGGGTACGTTTTAGTATATTTTTCGTACTCAGGGTACTAAGTATACTTTAGAATACCCGGGGTACATTTAAGTAGTACAAGTGCCGACATTTACCAATCGAGCCATAATAGCCTTAGGACACCGCGCAGGCTAATCAGAGACAACAGTCTCCGTCTTAACTGGATTTACTCTAAGAAGAGTATTTAAACAAAATAATTCTTTAAAAAGGAAAGACACTTTACAAACGTGCATTAAGCCCTGTTTTGCCAGTGCGAGGCTCATCGTTAAGTAGAAATGTTACCTAAGGGGCGTTACAATTGTCACATTTGACGTTCTCTTTCAATAAGTATATAAAACATATATCTTCACTGTGATAAACCCTGAAACTAACAACATTTTGGGGGCGTTTTAATCATATTGATGCATGCTGTTTCCTCGTTCTTGTTTTATTACCAACGATGTTTAATAAGTGCTCGAAGTTGATATAATGTGGCAGGCAAACACACTGCTGGTTTTTTTTTTCAACGCCACTTGTCAGCGAACGTCAAAGATAACGTAAACGTAATTTTCCACCAGATTGAGTTGATACGTGTATGGTTTACAAAGGAACATTCTTCAACATTGTCGTCAATCAAAAATGACAATGTGTTAAAACTAACTTTTGACTTGACACACACCCATTGAAACACAAACCACGATTTTTATATAATGTCGCGTAAAAATGCTACTTTTCATGTCAATTCAATTTTAAAGGCATTTAAGAAAAGTTGGAAGCCATTTGTGAACAGTTGGAATAAAAATTACAAACCTGACCGAGTTACGCGTCATTTTGTTAAAGCGGGAGTGTCATATATTTTTATTATGTGAGTGTACCTACGTCTACATGATAAGGACTTATGCACTGTGGAATAGAAACAGTTACTTGAATTTACTACTATTTACATGCAATAAGATACTACCATATGCATTATTTAAACAAAATAGGCAACTAGTTACGGAATGCAAGATTCTAATTCATCAAAAACGTTTTAAATGTAATTACAATGTTTCCGTCCTGTCAACTTTTTACGACTATTTCAAGGTACAAAGAAGTTAATATTGCATATGGGTACGATGTAAAATCTCATCGCAAAGCTGGGTTTTTTATTTTATCACAAAAGGTTCACATAAAAACTCTTTTTTTACGACAAACCGTACTTTAAGTAATTATCCTAATTGCAAAAATCGGTATTGGAAACCCGGGAACAAAGTGCTGTGGTAGTAGCGTATGTTATAAGCAACCAGGGTGCAGAATCAACGGGGTTTTTAGGTGGTTACACACGTGGTAGACAGAATGTAAACACACCGTTAAGAACTTTATTTGTGCAACTGTCTCAAGTTATTGAAAAACATGTGCATATATCTTTCGTGCATACAAGTTTTTCTTGCAGTTAGTGCCGATATCTTAAGGTATAAGAATAAATCCTTAAATACGTCCGAAATCGATGACAAAATTTCATCATGCGTGACGCATAGTCGTGCAGAATACATGGACTTTTTTTAAACAAGAACACAGGCTTATTAAATAAAGTAATTCTGATGTATTTCACACTGCCATAAGCAACATACAATTCTGTATTTTATGCACTAGTTGAAATTCTTTAGAAAAATTGTTTTTAAAAACGTTATTTGGAAAAAAGCAGCACTTACCGGTGGTTTAAATCCAATAACGTTTAACTGGGAAAACCCAACACAGTCAGGTGATCCTGCACCGTGGCAACAAATTCTCAAAGTACGAAGGTGATCGTGGACGCGATGAAATATAAGAGAAGCTCGTACAAAAAGTACCTTTGCTGTAACAGACAGTATGAACAACGTCAATAAAGTACCTTGGCTATAACAGACAGTAAAAACGCAAATAAAATACCCTGGCTGTAACGGACAGAATCAAATCAAAACACTGTAAATCATGTACATTGGCTGTAACGAAAATTGAAATTCGTACACGAAGTACCTTAGCCGTAATGGACGGTAGCTACGAAGAACATAAAGTGACCTGGTTGTAAAACACGGTATCAGAAGCCTGGCAACCAAGTACCATGTCTGTTTGTACCGTAAGTAAGTATTGTGGTTGTTGTGCACTGTTTACCGTGGTAAATGTACCGCGTATGTACTGGACGGTATCGGCAACTATAACACATTTTGTCGTGTCCGTAGTAAACTGTAGCTGAACCCGTTCACATGGTACCTTATATGTAGAGGACTGGAAGCAAAATGTTTAAACTATACATTACGAACTACCCAGGATTTTGAAAGTAGATACTTTAGCAATAAGTATATGTATGTTTTGTTTTGTGTTGAAATGAAACACATGACTAGGAACAAACCGTTTATTAGCAAAAATGTACTATATTCAAATTTATTAAAGCTTCTTTCGCGCTTTCCCACACACATCCATCCAATATGGCTAGCTTTTTAAATAAGATTTTCTGAAACATAATTTCAAATACAGTTACGCAGAAAAATACATGTTAGTTACAATATCTATTTATGCTGCGTGTCCTTTCATCGATACGTATTAATCATACATTAAATTCGTAAATTCAAACTTTTTATTTCGGCAACTACTAGGAAGCGAGCGAATGCATCAATACAAAAACTGGCGATACATATATTGGAAAGATTTTATCTCATTATAAAAATGATTTAGCTATAAATCATCGTATAGTACTTTGTGTGTACGTCATTTGACAGCGATAGTGACAAGTTAAATTGACATTTCTAAGTATTCGGGTAAGTTCTCACTGCTCCTAACGCAAGGCCATTAATGTTTCGCAATTTACTAAAAATTGTGTTTGTATCAAATACGTATTTTTTCCAGAATAAGTGTCGAAAAGTACTTACGTTTTCAAAACTTTAAAGTCGTACATTAATATAATAATACAATTCAAAATTTCCTTGTGTTAACAAGAAAAGTCACCGATTCATAATATGAATTATTTCATTAAGACAACTTAGCATGTACCCTGAAAACGAACACATAATTAGAAGAATGAGACCGCTTATAATTCCGTAAGCATTTTGTATGCACAAAATGACTTTTTTTTCTTTTTAATAGTCAGTTGGAAATTCGATGTTAATATGAAAACAATCCACACTTATTTAAACGCATGCGAAATTCTGATGTCATGATCCGAGAACATGTTATTCGGTCAGAGGCTTGGTAGTTAAAGATTCAGAATGGGAACATTATTGGAAAAGTAGGATCAGTTTTTAACATGTTTGCATTCATTAGTTGAAATATTGTACATTTATTTCAAATGTTTTCAGTAACCCGTATGTTCGTTACCTAGTCAACTAGAGCCTTAATCAATGCGTGTCTTATTTAATTGAATATATCAGAGTGGGTTCGTCTGCATTGATTTGAACTCTTTGGTTACAGTTGACCATTATGACTAACAAAAGTACCTTTTCCATTTGAAAATACACGTTTACCTGTCTAGAGAACGAGTTGACGTGTTATCGTTTACATTTATCGGTACGCATGCACTACGGCACGGCAAACCTTTTAAATGTACTATTGCCGACCACTACACTGTGTCGAATATTCAACCTTTTGATATTTAGTAATGTAAGCTAAATAATGTTTAAATGATATTTAAATAAGGATCTTTCAGCAACTTTCATGGAGATGTATACTAAAATCACAATATTTATTACAAGCAATGTTATAGTCACTGATCCAGAAAACATAATATGTTGATGTTTAAACCTTATTAAAATAATGGTTACACTTTGTACTGGGAACGTCCAGCAATGTGCTTGGCGCTGCGGAAGAAAAACATATACGTTTTCGAAGTTCAGGCCCCGGATTGGTTCTTGAAACTGCCATATAGGGTCTATAAAGACAAGCTGATGATGATGCGACGCCAGCTTTTACTACAAAAAAGCTCAAAAAAACTGATCCTTATTGCTAAAGCGCAGGTTCGACAGAGATAAAGAGAATATTGTTTCGTGATTAAATAGAATAAAAAGGATAACCATCCGGGGAGAAAATGGGTCTACAGAATCCCATACGTGGGCCAAAACGCACGGCTGACCGACAAACTGAACACAAACGCCAAGGGCTTCTTCAATTTCTAGCGAATGAGATCTCGGCTATTCTTAGGTATCGTGACAAGGATTGAGTACAGAATAAAACCGGAGAACTACAGGAGACTCTAACAGCTGGCAACAACATTTGGAAATAACATTGCGGTACCTTTCATCAGGAGTGTACAACTCTCTGATGTATGGCGTCCGGGATGCACACAACTCCATTTAAAAAATCTATCCATTATGATGCGATAGTTGTAGAATTTGCTGAGGAATAAATCCCTTTTCCTGAAACGCCAGATAAGTGGTAGAAACACGCCAAATAGTCTATCGATGGCCATTATACAACTAAGGGGGGGGGGCTTGGAAGGGGAACACATCGCCACACATTGTCCTCGGCGTGGTGACTGATTGCACTACACGTACAAGGGTTACTATTCCATATTCATCATGGCAGTGTTCGACGTCGAATACAACGGTTCAGCCGGGGATGCCAAAGTATTCATCCACAGTGGACGGAAGGAATATTCGACAATGGAATGTAGTGTCTACCTGGTCATACTTCTTTACCGAAGGGCGACAAACCAATATTCCTTTTTAAATTGCTGCGTTTGGCGCGCAAGCATTGAAGATCTGGCTCATGAAACCTTTGGCTATAAAGTGCCACAATCCGAGAGAGTCTTCAACTACTGACTGTCCATGGGGGCGCCGGTTTGTGGAAAAGGAGTTCGGGATGCTTGCTCCTCGCTTTTGATGTCTTCACACTAAAATGTCACACAGTCTCCAGAAACAGTAACGTGTATTGTTGCATCTACTTACACAATCGTCTGAGAATACTCAATGAAAATATACAATCGAGTGTATCTGACTAGAAGGACAACAATCAAACCATCATACCACGACAATAGCGAAACGACAGTCCCCTCGTAGATGGGGCTTAATATTAAATTCATATAAGCTGCTCCAAATAAGTATAGCATTGTTTTTGATGAACAAAAATCCATAATATTTTTGTTTTTAATATTTGCCTTACAAATGAAAATCGAATAACTGATACATATAGACGGAAGTGGGAAAATGTACAAGGAAATATGTTCATACATTTGCACATAATAACTTGAAAAGTGCAGGAACAAGCGACTATTTGAATGCACATAAGTATTTGCAAGCATCTTTGCATAACATGTTACGGATATTGATAGAGATATATACGGGTTATGTAAAGACTCGTCCCTTAATTGTTCGCCCCTTAAAGCACGCTCATTATTTCATAACAACTCGCTAATGGTAAATGTAAAACTCGCCCTGTATTTTATTACGACTCTCAAGAAGTTGAACGATTCACCCAAAGTATGGAATTCGTTATGGGGTTCATTAAGTTAACAGCTGGAGATGACAACTATTCAAATATTTATTGCGACGAATATTTAATGAAAGAACGAAGATGATTTAATGTGGCAGACAAACAAACAACTGGCTGTACTTTGTTAATCGCCGCTTGTCAACGGGCGTTTAAGATAACGTTAAGGTATTTTTCCACTGAACAACCATGAAACATTTGTAATTTTCTCTCAAAACGTCCGCGAAAAAGTCGTTAATGAAAGCTAAAAATCTCACGAAAATAACACCGCCTAAAGTTAAGTAACAAAGTGTCTTAGATTAAACCAAAATATAAGACGTGCACAATTGCATATTTGTATCCATATATTACGGAATACCGTAAGGGTCATTATACAATTTCGGGGAACTTTTTTTTATAGATTTTGCCATGGACATGAACAGGATATCATGTATAGGCGTTCCAATGAATGTGTTGGTTGTGAAGTGCTCTTAATTGTTTCTTTAATATATATATTGATTTATAATCAATCCAGATTCATTTTCATTTTCAAGTTCACCTTTTATGCCATGTAACTTATCATCTAAACTTTAAACAACTTAAATTAAAGGCAATAGGACTTTTGTATAGAGCGGAAACCAATGTAAAACCGCTTATCAGATCATGTTGTAATTTGTTTATGCATGCGATCAAAGACAACAATTTGCAAGTAATCGAACCTTGATCTGATCAAATCGAGCTTGGTGGGGGGGGGGACAGACAAAAGGTCTTCGAGTCATCTGCGAATGACATAAAGTGTCAGGACATTCCGCGCATTCCGTTGGCATTCAGAGCTACATGAACGCATTAACAGTACGCCTAATTAAGTGTTATTCGTTTTAACATTAGTGTGTTTTTTGTATTGCGCCTTCAAGATTGAACAATATTTTCCACATCGATTAGGTCAAAGTCTTCTAATTTAAGCATATAACTGCATCGATGGTGCTGTTCGGACCGTTTATTCATAAGATAATTAATGTTTGATGTCATCCTCGAAGGTTGTGTTTTCTTAAGGCCAAGTCGATGCAGCATTCCGCGTTGCATTTAGAGGTGTATACAACCTATCCTAATCAAAGTTCGAACATATAACGTGAATGACCCACCCAGAAGAATGCCGACGTTCTCCAATCGTCTTATTATTTCGGATCGCCTTTATCATAATTCCATTTGCAATAGCAAGATATATCAGTACATGCAATCGCATTTAACATTTTATATTCTTCTCGGCCCTCGAAAAAGAACTACATTTTAGACCTTTATTTAAACAGGTGACAACATTTCATTTGCCGAAATAATTATTTAGTCGAAAACGGATAATCTTGACGGAAATAACAGTTTTTCATTGCAATCAATTCGTTAAATACCACGGGTTATCAGACACTAAAAATCATTAGTCTGCTAGACATTGGCTAAAGCACAATAGTATCGTAGCCCTTAGCTTCCTCGTATTATCGTTGAGTGACCCGAATCCACGCTGCCCCAATTCGACGCATTTTTTGTTTTGCCTTTGTTTGATACATGAGCGACATCCGTTGACGTCATACAATAGCACATGGTACTCTACGCACATATTACTATAGTTATTGTGTGTTATGTGGAAAATAGCGGGTTAAAAGGTAAGATATGGTTGATCGGTTTGCAATTGATGGATTTTTATGTACTTTACTTAATGCAAAACTTTTGAACACTTTACACCCAATTGTCTTTGTTAATAAGACCGTGGGATAATGCATCGGTTTCGTATGCAAAAGTTCACAATTTCATTCATAAGTCACGTGACTGCCATTTGACAAAACATGGTATAAATAGATTTATTTTCACTATGAAAAAGGTGTACGCGTAAACTTTCATTTGAAGTCCGGATATGTTTTTCGTTATGCTGTAATACAATTTTAACAATATGTAGCACGTGTTTATGTTGGTAATTGCATATTATGTTTATTACTAATTTTCATTTAATAAATTATAAGTGCAGGTTCCACAAAAGAACTACAGGTTATATTCACATATCTTCCATAAACACAGCTTATGACAGGGTTGCTGACACAGGCCCCTATTAAAACCACTGCCATACAGTATGGCATCACACAATTAAAAGTCTTAATTGATTTAATTAATTTCAGTTTCATATTACTTTTACAGCAATTACACATTTAAGTAGAACAACCATGAGTTATTATTTTATTCATTCAGTCTCCACAGGAGTGATATTTACATTGAAATCATATAATCAGATGCGTCGTTTTAGGGCACTCTCAACAGATATGGCCGCCGTTACATAGACTTGGGTCATTTCGTTTTTCAACGAATTTTTGTTGATAACACAATCTATTGAATTTAAAATGTGTAAATAAAAGGTACATGTGTAATGAAATAACAAAATTTATTACATAAATCCCTATATTAAGCAACAAAACTTCAACAAACTGCTTGTATGCGTCGAAATTGGGCACTCGAGGATATACATTAATTCTTGTAAAACAATCTGAATAATTATTTCGTCGATAGTTGTTTAAGCGAAGACAAACCTTTTCAATAATGACAAAAGTAATCGCATTCAAATTCCCTAAAGCTTGATATGAAGTGTCCGAATTGCCGGATAGTTCATGTATGGATATATGTATCGCATCTTAATAGGCACAGGTCGTTTCTTGTGGCTGTACCCTTATGTTTTTTAAAGGACCTGTAAATATTTTAATTGGTATGAATTTAAGATTTTAAATTATATACTTAAAGGGGCCTTTTAACGTTTGGGTAAATTGACAAAATTGAAAAAGTTGTTTCAGATTCGCAAATGTTCGTTTTAGTTATGATATTTGAGAGGAAACAGTAATACTGAACATTTACCATGCTCTTAAATAGCCAGTCTATGCATCTTTTGACGATTTAAAAACCCAAAAATTATAAAGCGTTGCAACGCGAAACGAATGAATAATTTGGATAGTTCTGTTGTCGTTATATTTTGTGAAACTACGAGGATTGGTTATATAAGTATAAAATACACCTATTATTGTATCCGGAAGGATGGGCGAGTGGTCTAAGTGGGAGACTTTTTACTCCAGGGCTCCAGGGGTCAGTTGTTCGAACCCTGCTGAGGGTTTCCTTTTTGTTTCGTTTTTTAATTTTATTCTAGATTTTTTACTGGAGCTTTTTATTTAAAAAGGTTCATTTATCAATATTAGGCATTTAATGACAAACTTCAAAACATGCCAAAATCTGTGAAAAGGCTCTTTTAATATAAAACCAACTTTGTGGGTCTCTTCTAATGTTCCGAACATCGAACCAATCACTTTCCTATCGAGATTTTTTAGTACTTGTTAAAAAATGTCAGACCTATTGGAAAGGTTCAAAATGTTCTCAAATATTTATTTAAATGTATGCACCCACTAGACTATAATTGTACACGATGACATCTGTGCATATGGTATCTCAAGAGAGATACTGTTGTTTGGAACCTATGTCAGGACTAAAAACAACACCTTGGCATTAGATGGGAAGGTTAAGTACGGGGTCAACAGACAAAAATGACAGGAGATTGTGATACAAAAATAACATGTCGATGATATCATATCGTTGCAATAGAATGTAAACTTCGTACGTGTGATTATCAATTGTACTACCGGTATATGCTCTCATTTAAAATGCACACACTCCGCAACCTGTCACGTAAGTCAATATACTACATTGTTATATGAGTTTGAATGAAATTGCACCTGCAAGATTCGTAATAATGCCCGAAGTGTTGGGTATCATATTAATGGGAATTAATGATATTTCCTGTGCGCAAACATGTTGACGCCTTAACCTATTAGCATATAATATAACAATTAATGACCAGCCGAGGTGTATTTTACATTTTTTGAATGCTGAAAAATTATGTTTAAAGATATATAGTTTGGTGTTAATTTATTACTGCGCCGAAATATGGTATGCTCGTGGGTAGAAATAACTTTTTACAAATCAATATAGCAATTTACAACTTAAAGAATATTGATTTTGAAGTGGCAAATTGAACGAGGATACTATTTCCATACTGACAGATACATATAATTGTGAAATTACTAAAGCGGCATCTGTTCATGCACTGTTATGAGGCTATGCTGTTAATTATTCGATGTGCATTGGTAATTTGACCAAAAGCATTTTATTAATTAATTATTAATATGTCCCATCATCTTTTCATTTCAAATCTAGCACAATATATGATTGGACCGTGCTCTGTGGGAAGGGGGTTTAATGCATGTGCGTAAAGTTTCGTCCCAGATTAGCATGTGCAGTCATCACAGGCTAATCAGGGACGACACTTTTCGCATTGATGGTATTTTTTGTTAACAACACGTCTCTTCTTAGCAAAAATCCAGTTAAGGCGGAAAGTATCGTCCCTGATTAGCATTTACGGACTGCAAATGCTAATCTGGAACGACAATTTACGCACATGCATTAAACCTCTCTTTTTTCACAGAGCACGGCCCAATTATTTCTAGATATATTTTCACGCCTGTTTGATTATGGCTCAGTTTTCAGTACTTGATCGTTTTGCAAGATTAAATACATTGATGTACCTTAAATAAATTTGCAAATGGTTCATTACTTTCCGCTCCTTTTAATTTCCATGTATGAATTCAACTTTGGTAGGAAAAAGAAACAAACTAAGACACTAAATTGCACATGTGTGATGCTCCCAAATTCTTAAACAAAATTCTTGGTATATTAACATCCGGGATGAAGCCATTTGAAAGTCGTGGGAAAATTAGAAAGCGAATAAATATCCCCACCTTGGTCCATATTAAAGGGGAATATTATGCCATGAATAGCATGTACCTCTTGTGACTTTCCAGGTATGAATTAAACTTTGATAGGAAAAAATTAAAAAATTAAGACACTTAAGTGCTCGTGTGTCATGATCCCAAAAACTTTACACAGATTCTTGCTACATTAACACCCGCGATGAAACTATTTGCAAGTCATGGGACATCTGAATAAATATCCCCACATTCATCCATATTTTTTATGGGAATATTTTGCAATAAACAACATGAACCACTCGTTACCTATTTCACCACCATCTTTCTTAAATCCCCTTAATGGACATATTGTATCTCTCAAATTAAACTCGTTCCGTTTCATTTCATTCGTTGACCGTGGTGCTAGTTTACCTACAATGATACTAGCTTCAAACACAAATGTAAGTTGACCACATCACATGGAGTTCACTAGCGAACGCAAAGAACAAAGCGTTAGGATGATCCAGGTATCAGAGCACATTCATTGGTAAGTCGGTGGATCCGAAACTGTGCAGCGATCCGGGAAAACTGAACTGTATACGTAAAATGTCGCCATATTAGATTGAGGACACCGCGCAGGCTGACAACAGTCTCCCCCTTAACTGGATTTACTCTAAGAAGACACTTTATTTAAACGAAAAAAATCACATAAAAGGAAAAACCTTAACGCACATACATCAAGCCCTGTTTTGCCAAGCGAGGCTCATCGTTAAGTGGAAATGTTACCACAGCGGCGTTCCAATTGTCACAATTGACATTCTCCTTCAATAGGTATATAGAAAGTATATCCACACTGTTATCGTCCCTAAAGCTAACTGCATTTTTTGGCGTTTTCATTGTATTTAAAGAATGTTGTTTCCTCATTCTTGTAGTATCGCGAGCATTTTTAATGAGGGTTCGAAGTTGATATAATGTCACAGGCAAACAAACTGCAAGATTAATTTTTTTGCAACGCATTTTGTCAGCAAACGTCAAAGATAACGTAAACGTAATTTTCCCCAAGATTGAGTTGACATAGTCGTAAATCAAAAATGACAAAGTCTTGAAAATAATTTTTGACTTGACACACCCATTGAAACACAACCACGATTTTGATATGATGTCGAGTGAAAATGCTACGTTTCATGACAATTCAATTTTAAGGGCATTAAAATAAATGTATTCAAATTCAATAACGCACATTCTTTGAGAGCATATATTCGGTAATGCATGCAAAAGTATGCACCGAAGATCTAACAATCAACATGTTAATTGATAGATTTTTGCAGGCATCAGTAAACATCGTGATCGATTTTGTAGACTGATTAACACAGACACAAATTATCGAATCGAGGCATACATACTAATAAGATTATCAACTGTCGGCAGACGCATGCCATTTAAAGTGTTATGTTGTATAGACGTTCTTGTTTGCTTGACGCACTCGAATTGAGGGGTTATGTGAACATTTCGAGGCTATTTACATACCTAGCCGAGTTACGCGTCATTGTTTTTAAAGTGGAAGTGTCATATCTCATTATAGTGTGCATGTACATATGTCTACATGATAAAAACTATTTCACTGTGGTAATAAACACAGTAACTTGAATTTACTAATATTAAAATGAAATAAGATACTATCATATGCATTCTTAAAACAGAATTACCAACAAGATCTAGTTTCTAATTGATCAAAACCTTTGTCTCACATTAGCTATGTCCGTTCATCATTTCGACAATGTTAAGGTAAGAAAATGTTAATACCTCATAGGTGTACGATGTCAAATCTGATCGCAAAGCTGTGTCTATTTTCTCATAAAATATCTCAGCGTAAAACAAATAATACAATACCAATTATGTCAATTTTAGTAATGCATTTATTAAAGTGGCTGACAAGCATGCCCCTGTTAGAAGGAAAAGGGTTATAGATAGGCCAGCCCCTTTTTATGAATAGAGCGCTGAGACAAGCAGTTTACAAAAAGAGAATGCTTTTAAATAAATATAACAAAGACAAATCTTCTTTAAACTGGGAAAATTTCGGAAAACAAAGGACTTTGGTTACTAAAATATCTCGAAAATCTATTAATAAATACTTCATTGACAGGTGTGTTGGTGGTTGCCAATCCAAAAAATTCTGGCCTACTGTTAAACCTTTTCTGACTTACAGGGGGAGTAACACTCATAAAGATACAGTTCTATGTGAAAATGATACTCATTTAAATGACCAACAAGATGTATGTGATATTTTTAATGACTTTTTTGTTAATGTAGCCAAGAATATTGGAAATGATAGTATTACAGTAAATAAGGTGCATCCTAGTATAATTAAAATAGCTGAGCATAAGGATAACAATGATGTAAATTTCAATTTTGAACCAGTACAGAATGATTTTGTTGGCAAGCAAATCAAATAGATAAATTAAATTGTAAGAAAGCAACGGGTATTGATGGCATTTCAAGTAAACTGATTAAATTAGCAAAACCTACAATAGTTGTTCCATTAA
Organism: Dreissena polymorpha; assembly: GCF_020536995.1. Classification (NCBI taxonomy): domain Eukaryota; kingdom Metazoa; phylum Mollusca; class Bivalvia; order Myida; family Dreissenidae; genus Dreissena; species Dreissena polymorpha. Next base: position 47,993,503 of record NC_068357.1, on the reverse strand, counting down.
CAGACCTCATCAATCAATCTTTTTCTACTGCAGTTTTTTCAGATCAACTTAAGTTACCACAAGTGACACCCCTGCATAAAAAGAATAGTACTTTCGATAAAGGTAATTATAGACCAGTTAGCATTTTACCTGTTATATCAAAATTATTTGAAAGAGCCATCAATACTCAGATATCTGACTTTTTTAATGTACATTTTCATGCTTCCCTGTCAGCCTTTAGGCCTGGATATGGATGTTAGTCCACGCTGCTTAGGGTAATCGAAGACTGGAAAAGAGACCTTGATGAAAATAAATATGTAGCAGCAATCTTGATGGACCTGTCAAAAGCATTTGCTGTTACTAAAGCTTGAAGCCTATGGTGTCACAGGGAGTTCCCTTGAACTTATCGACAGTTATCTATCAAACAGAAAACAATGTGTGAAGTTAAATGATATTAAAAGCTCATTTCAAAACCTATATAAGGGCGTTCCTCAGGGATCTATTCTCGGGCCCGTCCTTTTAATATCTTTATTAATGACATTTTTCACTTTGTACAAAATAGCAATCTCTATAATTACGCAGATGGCAATACCCTTTCTTTCTCTGATAAAAATTTGGATACAGTAGAACATACATTAGAAAATGATAGCATGGCAATAATTCAATGGTTCTCGGATAACAAAATGGAAGCAAATCCTGATAAATTTCAATCAATATCACTTGGTAAGAAAACACATGAATCTAATATTTCTTTTACTTTGGATGGTTTTAAAATTAAGTGTGACGAGGAAGTCAAACTATTAGGTGTCACCATAGACTTCAGGCTTAACTTAGATACTCATATTTCCAATATTTGTAGGAAAGCATCAAGGCAATTAAATGTGTTAAAAAGACTAGGGAACAAACTATGTAAATTAGGGAAGATAAACATATATGTTTAATTAAAACCTATGTCTACGAACAGTCAGTTTATCCGTAATAACGTGCTATATTTCCATGTATTATAGCTTTTTCCGCCAACCGTCATTCATGCGGCTAGCTTTTTGATTTTCCGAAAAAAAAATCAAATATGGTTACGCAGAAAAATAGGTAAAATTTAATTATTTTTAGTTGTGCGGCGTTTCCTTTCACTAATGTGTTTTAATAGATCAGTACGAATTAATCATATATTACATTCGTGAATTAAAACCGTTTATTTCGGCAACTACTGTGAAACGAGCGATTGTATCAATACAAAAACTGAGGATAAATATATTGGGAACATTTTATCTCACTAGCAAAATGATATAGCTATAATTCATCTTAAAGTACTTTGTGTGTACGTCATTTGCCAGCGATAGTGACACATTAAGTAGAAATTTTTAAGTATTCGGGTAAGTTTTAACTGCTCCTACCTATTGCACCAACGTTACACGTTTAGAAATGTACGATTTACGGCTATGTTTGTATCAAATTTGTCTTTTTCACGGAATAAGTGTCGAAAAGTACATACATTTTCAAAACTTGAAAGTCGCACATTATTATAATAATAGTTCCAAATTGCCTTGTGTTAAAAAAGAAGTCACCGATTCATAATATGAATTATTTCATTTAGACAACTATACATGTACCTTGACAACGAACACATAATTAGAAGAATAACACCGCTTATTATTTCGTAAAAATTGTATGAACATATTGACTTTTCTTTCCCAATAATGGCCAATTGGAATTTCGATTTTGATAAGAAAACAATCCACTCTTATTGAAATGCATGCGAAATTCTGATGTCATGATCAGAAAAACGTGTTATTCGGTCAAAGGCTTCGTATTGTAATATTTAGGACAGGATCGCGGAACATTAGTGGAAAAGTAGCATACGATTTAAACATGTTTGCATTTAGTAGTTGAAATGTTGTGCATTAATATGGTATATTGGTATTTCAAATACTTAAGTAACCCGTATATTCGTTACCTACATTTATTTCAAATGTTTTCAGTAACCCGTATGTTCGTTACCTAGTCGACTAGAGCCTTAATCAATGCGTGTCTTATTTAATCGAATATATCAGAGTGGGTTCGTCTGCATTGATTTGAACTCGTTGAACATGGTTTTAGATGACCATCATGACCAATAAATGTACCGTTACCATTTGGAAATACACGTTTACCTGTCTATGGAACAAGTTGACTTGTTATTGTTTACGTATCAGTACGCATTCACTACGGTATGGCAAACTTATTAGACCGGCCATTACACTGTGTCGAATATTCAACGTTTTGTTATTTGGTGTCGGACGATTGATATTTGAGTAGGGATGTTATAATTGTGTTGGCAATGTAGGCTAAATCATGTTTTAGATGCCTTTTGGTTAAAGTGATGTTATCATTAGGATCTTTCAACAACTGTCATGTACTTATATACTTAAATCATAAAAATATAACTATTAAGTTTATAGTCACTGACACTGACAACATAATACTTTGACGTTTAAATCGTATTGAAAATAAATGTTACACTCTGTACTGGAAACGTCCGGCAATGCCCTTGGCGTTCCGAAAGAAGAACTACCGTATAGGGTCTGTATAGACAAGCTGATGATAATGCGATGTGAGCTTCTTCTACAAAAAAGCTCAGGTTTAAAACTGAGCCTGATTGCTAAAGGACAAAAGAAAAAGATAAGATTGTTTGGTGATTGAATAGAGAATATAATAAAAAGGCTAACCATCTGGGAAGAAAATTGGTCGCCAGAAGACCATACGTGGGTCAAAACGCACGGCTGATGGACTTACTGCACAAAGAAGACGCCAAGGGCTTCTTCAATTTCTTGCGAATGGGCTCTCGGATATTCTTAGAGGTCTTGACACGGATAGAGTACATAATCAAACCGTAGAAGTCACACTACAGGAATCCTCTTATAGCTGGCAACAACAACCTTTGGAAACAACAATGCGGTACCTTTCACCAGGGATGTACAACTCTCTGATGTATGGCTTCTGGGTTGCACACAACTCCATCTAAAAATCATCTATTATAGTGCAAGTCTTGTAGAATCTTTCTAAATTGCTGCGTATTACGCGCAAGCATTGAAGATCTGGCTCGTGAAACCTTTCGCTTAAAACATCCAAGAGAGTCTTCAACTACTGACTCTCAATGTGTTGGCCGGTTTGTGGAAAACGAGTTCGGGATGCTTAATCATCGCTTTCAATGTCTTCCCACTAGAAGAGTGCACAGTCTCCAGAGACAGTTCCGTCTATTGTGCTGTTTTGCATCTACTTACACATCTGATACTGCTAAATGGAAACATACATGTGCGTGTAGCTGACTAGAAGGGAAGCGATCACAACAGCATACTACGACAATAGAGAAACGAAATTTCGATCGTAGATGGGGTGTCGAAGAGGTCTTCCAGTTCAACCACAAAGGCATCAAAGAACCTAAGCGAATTTCATCGCTCCTACTTCATCTTAGAAGCCTTATCAGTGTCCTGGTAGCACGTCATGATATGAACATTTGAGACTGAACGAAATATTCTGTGAACGTTTAATTGTCATGCAGTTGAGATATAATTATGAAAAGGTTGTGTGGACTTATATTTTGTGAAATTTAAGAAGTGAATAAAATTGAATAATAATATGTGTACGATTATGTGACGTGTGATAATAATAAAATGATATTGCTTTGTAATAAATGGTCATATCAAATTAAAACAATTCTCGTTTTAATGTTCAAAACGAGAGCATTCGATATTACAACTTTGATATCTAATTGCAGAATCACCAAAAAACAACCTGCTTTTATTGAAGTTATTGTCAGTGTAGACAGATCGTGTTTGTTTTTTTTGCACTCAATTTTCAATTTCCATTTATTGCAGCGTCTTTCTCGGCAATCTTCATCCAAATTGCTAGCGTTTTGATCATAAGGTTTCGATAATTAATATCGATTGTAGTTGCGCACAAAATGTAAAATGAAAGTTAATTTTTTTAAATCAATGCTATGTTGCCTTTAACTAGCTTGAATAAATGCATTTTAATATTCGTTTATTAAAACCGCTTATTTCTGCTACTTCTAGGAAGCGATCATACACTTCAACTAAACATCGGGGAAATATATTTCCAATTATATCCTATTAGTGCAAAGCTTTTTTCTACTGATCAAAATGTATTTAGCCATTAATCATCGTTGAATAATTTGTTTGAACATCATTTGCCACCGATGGTGAGATATTTAATCGAATTTTTCCAAGTATTTGATAATTATTTAGTTGTAACTGCGCCTATCCCAAGGACGTCACATGTTTGCAAAATCAAAATACAGTACTTTGTTGTGATCAAATTAGCAATTTGTCTTTTCAGAAAAAACTCATCCGGAAGGTACATCATTTTTCACAATTTTGAAAGTCTTAACATAATATTATTCTAAATAAAATTGTGGAGCATCAGTAGTCACCGAAGCAATAGAGGATATTTGTTAGATTCGATGGAATATCGATTTTATTTCACGAGTGATCATATAAAATAATATTTTCAAGAGTGACGCAGCCACGAGTGAAAATATGCTTTTTTTACCGTTAATTTACATTGTAAAAGAGTTTAACTGGATACCATCTCCAGATTTATGACGTCATTTCGTCGAACAAATGACGTCATTTCACAGTAAAACAGTGAAAAATATCGATATTTTTCACTGTTATTTTTCACTGTTTAAAATAGTGAATTACAAGTTTTATTTCACTGATATTTCTCTATAAACCACCGGAAAGCATAATTAATAATTTGTATTTGTTTGTTTAGACAACCATGCATTACAGACGCTCCAAAAACGTTATATATAATGTGAAGAATAACACCACTATATGTGATGAATATTATACCAACATTTCTTTGAAAAAAAGGAAATAAGAAACTTGTGCCAACAACTTTGGTTTGGGCAACTTCTGGCGACAGAGGCACACTTTGAACATTCGTTGCTATGAAGGTATGGTTGAAACATGTGAAACGCCACCTCATAGGTCGTACACATATTAAACACTTTCACTGTGGAACAATCTGTATCAGAGTCGAAAATATAAAATGACGATGTTTTAAAAATAAATTGGATTCTGCGTATTACCAGTAAAACACCAATCATGATTTTGATATTGTGTTGCATTTTATTTTACGAGTGTATGTAGAAGACTGTATCTGAAACCCGTCCACAAAGTACCGTATCGGTATAGACAGAAAGAGTTTAACCCCTACATCATGCGACCTTCCAAAGGCCTTAAAAGTAAATAAAGTAGCAATTACTATATGTGGGTTTGTTTTGTGTAAGAACTGCAAGGAAATCCTTCATTGCGTACAGCCAATATGTTGCCAGTAGTAACTTACTATATATACATTTCTATTTTGTCTCTTCAACTTTTCTTGCCAGTCGTCTTTGAATTTTAGTGTTAGCGTTTTGATTATTATGTTCCGTAACTACACGATTACGTCAACAAATGAATGTCGAGTATAGTTACGAAATAGATGTTAATGTATGTGAATACATTTCATTTACGCCCAATCGCCTTTAAGTAGCGTTAATAAATCTGTTTTTTAATAGATCTTCACGTAAGTATAGTAAATTTAAACCGTTAATTTCGGCAGCATCTCGGATGCAAGCGAGTTATTTTATCAAAACTTCAAACATATATTAACGTCAAGATCCTACAGTTGAGGAGCTTTTGTCGCATAATTGAAATATTTAAAGCAATATATCATCATTTACTAACTTTTTTGTAATTCATTTCTGAGCGATGATGACAAATTTAATCGCAAGTTCTAAGTATTCGGTAATTTTTATTTTTAATATCTTCCTGCACCTTTCACAATGACGTAATTTAATTATGTGCCGTGTTTAATTTGGTTGTTAGGTTGAACAAGTACGACATAAGGCTAAGTTCTGATCAAATAAGAAACATATTTTCACACACAAAATTCAGAGAAGTATATAATTTCTAAATGTTAAAATTGCAATTTTATGTTACTTTCAAATAATATTGACTGAGCAATAGGAGTAACGGAAAATTAAAATGCTTTTAATTTTATTTAGGCAATCAATCACTACAAAAGTTCACAAACTTCACGTAAATTGAAAAGTAAAATAAAATCGCGACATATGGAAAATATCAACCCTATATGCACAATAATGTGGAGGTTATTGAATACAATAAAGTTCACAAGTACATGACATAGGCTGAAATAGAACAGTTTATTGTTTAATGCATATTATGTCAACAAACATCAATATGTCAGTGACTTTGTTTTATCTTTAGTGTTTTTTTTCTTTTTCTTTTTTTATTGTTGTTGGTTTTAGTGGATAACGATTCCTGTTTGATTGAGGAATCCATATAGACTGATCAAGCAACCGGCATTTAGCCCATTGGTATTATATTCAAAAAACGTGGACTGGGGCTACATTTGACGACAATGGTCGTAATGTGAACACATTTTGCTAAGTGTATACATGATTACAATGAGGATCCTTAAACGTTCTTGTAAGAAAATGTAGTTTGGTGTTATAATGATCGAGCACTTTGTTTAAGGCTACTTCTTGTGATAGAGGTATAATTAAAACACGTTTTGCCATGAAAGTCTATATAAAACAGTTCAATTTTAAAATTGGTGAATGTAGGTTTTACAACAGTAGATTTATTCAGTCAAAGTAGAGCACCACTGTCTCATATTGTATGCCCAATATTTCACACAGGGGGTGTTATGTTTTCAGAAAAGTATAAAAAATGTATTTGCTTATAAAAAGTAACCCCCAAAAGTAAATCTTGCCCTAAGGGGCATAATATGAGTCGAGTTCTGAGAAAACTGGGTTTAATGCATGTGCGTAAAGTGTCGTCCCAGATTAGCCTTTTGAACGACTTTTGAATGTTGAGTTTTACTAGTATTTAGACGCATAAGGAAAACACGTAACGGAGCTTAATCGGATCCCATGGGCAATATAACAACGTTCTCTGTCAAAGCCTTTTTATTGAAATTGATAAGTTAAAATATAGATTCATCGTTACGTAGAGTTATGAATTTGAGTATTTGTTTGTACACATGACACATAAGTGGTCGGGACATCCCAACAAATCTGTGCAGATCTGTTCACATGACACACAAACGCTACGAATACGAGTCAATTAGTCCGTATCGAGTAATTTTCTTGTTATAAATTTAACGGAAGTAAACAAATAATTGATTGATGTTTCTATAATAATTTTCTTGTTATAAATTTAACGGAAGTAAACAAATAATTGATTGATGTTTCTATATGAATATTTGCTATCAATGGTATTAAACATCCACGGTCATATTCACATGTTGATTAAGATCGCGAATTTGAAATGCAGATATATACTTGTATATATTCGCTGTAAATGATCCTTTTCAATCTTTTGTCAGATCAAAATGAAATGTGTATACCTATTAATGTATGCTCACACCTGTTCTGATTATTGCTCATATTTCGAATAACACCGCTTTGTTATATTAACCCATTTTAGCTTAGTGGACTCTCCCATTCTTCTAAATTGGATCAATTTATTTCCAAAACTAGGAATGTCTAGTATATTTATTTCTATATTAAGAATACTTCTTACATAAATTCCTTTAAGCAAACAGTGCAGACCCTGATGAGACGCCGCATCATGCGGCGTCTCATTTTGGTCTACGGTGTTTGCCAAGGCCTTTTTTCTAGACGCAAGGCATACATGGGTTAAAAATATCAATATTCCTTAATTATTTTGTGCGTGGTATATTTCTTTTCTTTTGCACTTTGGTGTTGAACGAGTGATATCTAAGAAGTGATGTTATAATATTGTTGAGGGTAATGTATATTTAATCTGTTTTAGATGTCATGTGATAAGATTAAAATCATCCGGTGGTTATGCCTTAAAAGTTATGTTCAAATTAGAATGTCTAAACATTTTTCATGTACATACAATTAAAATCAAAAGCGTGTAGTAATATAGTCATTAACGCGTACGACATATCGTAATATTTTTGCGTTTGAATGTATTTATAATTCCCTTACATCACTACTATGCCTGTATAGCAAACAAACAAAACCTATGCTTTTTGGTACTTACCACTGGGACTCGACTACCAGCTGTCCATGCATTTCTATACCTAACATAACAATCATCAACAACCGTCAAATATACATCACATTTTACAATCTTTCTTCAGTCATCATACAGTGACATTCTATGTGAATTTTGTTCAATACACATATCAATTATTCAATTGCATATATTATTTCCCTACTATAAAATATTTACAAAATACTATAAAAATAACATGTATACCGTGCGAGATCCCAATGCTGAATGACAATCAAAGCGCTGAAGGCACTAAAGTTGTTCGCTGTTGCATAATTTAAGACGCAATTCATTTTTCACAAGTAATCGCAAATTTGAAATTAACACACGCCATTCACATTTATGAAGAGTGTATCATAACGCACGGGTCGAGATTTGTGTGCAGTTTTTATCATCCTATTTATTTCATAGGATAACTTAGACAAAATAAAAACAACATGGCCTTTTTTGGACGTTCTGAAAGCATAGAAGGTATGATGAAAATGGTAGTGAGAACTGAATATAAAGACAATTTGCAATCATCATCATATTAAATCAATATTGTTAGAATATTGAATACCTATCTCACTAAGAATATAATTTCATGATGAACATTCATTTTACACAACTTTTAATTGTTGACACCATATACAAATTCAAAATATACAAGAAGATCATCGATGAAAATAAATAAAAAATACATCTGCGAGCAATACTTTTTACTCACGAATTAGGTAGTTTTCGAGACAGCCCTGTTGACCCGTACATTGTTGTTTATGCATTACTTGTAACCCTAGCAGTTCACACGGTGTCAACAACTCTTACCTAAACATGGGTATAGAGCACTAATGCGCTTTTTTCGGCATAGCTGTGTTACTCAGCTTTATATCTTAATGACTTTAACATAACGCCAGTAGATACGAATGAATATTTTCGAATATTTCATAGGCTGATTCGAGATAAAACCTCTGAACTTTGAATACATCACTGTGTCTGTGCTCATCGCAAAGGATGTAACACTGTTCAGTGTAAGGTATTCCGGACTACTCTCTGAATGTTCAAACGACACAAATTGTGGCCCAGTTACAATTACGCGTAAAAATCTATCTCGCAAAATTTCAGTTTTGCTTTCAAGATGAGAAAACAATCATTACCAAAATAGTATAGTGTCACGATAAGAGGAAAATCGTTTAATTATCAAACCACAATGTTTGCCGTACTCGGTCAACACGTCTGGAAATCGTTCCTGAACGCCTGGAGAGGCTGCCCTTATTAACAAGTTTGCTATTTTGAATTCAATTTTGTATCGAAAAGCATTGTGATAAAATGTGCCATTTACAAATCTCAATGAGATTTTTAATGACCCTCGTCATGCGAAAGTAGGTCTTATTCCATATGCGCCCATCATATATATAGCCCACTCAGTCTGCGCATCTCTCAGTGTGGTCAGGAGATACATAATGAGACCATAACATATTGAGTGATTTTAATGCACATGTCGGGTTTAAGAAACGCTGGCCGAAACGCATAAGACCCATTTCCGCATGACGCGGCTATGAAAGTGTGATTTAAATGCGTCCAAAGAAAACTTCGTTTAAATCAAATATTAACATACGATATATTCCGATAGTGAAGAAATATACTCATAATAAGGCATGTGAAGACACATATGATGTGCACTCCAGTAGTATATTTTTATCTTCTTACACCAATAAGTGGTTTGACACTGACAATACACATTTCATGCGGTGAATATGCAACTTACAAGTGAAAAAAAAATACAATGGCTAATCCTTTGTTTTCGTTTTATTTATTTATTTAGAAAAGTAAATTGCAAACTTATTTCAAAGTCAGCGTTTACGCCGACTACATTTTTAACAGATATTTCTAGTTCTGTTAAGTCGTTTTCGGTTTTAGCGAGTATAAAGTATTTTTGAGGTTGTCTATAGTATACCTGTAGTAACTGGTGAACTCAAGTCCAACGTTTCACAAATTGAGAACTGTGAATATAAACAAGCTTAACCTTCTACTATTGCGTTGTTAGCACCCGTAAATACAAAAGATCGCCGCTATCTGTTGAGAACAAAAGAACGTTTCCCAGAAATCCCCGCTGTAGAAGCATGAATGAGGTTACGAAACAGATCATTCGTGTTATATTTAATTGTTTGTTATATTCGGTTTTTGCGATTATGAAGCATTATGAAGCATTTTTGTTGTTGTCTATCGTATCCCTGAAGTTATTGTTGAACTCATGTTCAACGTTTTATAAATTTAGAATATAAACAAGCGTAACCTTATACTATTGCGTTGTTTTCCCGAATCTATTAATAGCCTCAGATGAACAAGAGTAACCTTCTACTATTGCGTTGTTGTCACCCGTGCAATTGGACTCCCCCTTGTTTATCGTCAGCCGCATCTATTAATAGCCTCAGATTATGCATGAGCTGAGCAAAAATACTGCGTCTTCATGTGTACTATTTTAATCATTCATAAACAATCTTAATCATTCTTAAACAATATCTTCCGCGACACGTATAATACAATCATTGTTTATTGATTCTTTTCTATATAAGCTCCGTTCGAAACTATTACATTTAACACTATATTCATATAATGTTTCCATTTGTGAATGAATATAGTTGGAGAACTCAAACCTGTTGAATAATTTATACCACTCTTTCTCGCGCGGATACGGCATGTGTGGCAGGTAGTAGACTTTCCGTCGAACCGACTTGAAATTGTGAGTAACAACATTAGCTGTTGCTATGCGAATAACTAAAAACTGACCACCGTTCAACCATGCATGAATATCCTCGTGCTTCTACGGCGCCACTAGCGGCAAATTCACACTGAAGAGAAAGTAATTTACAACTCATTCAATACATTTAAAACGTCGAAAATTATATCAATTAACTGTTACTTGTTATTGTTTTTTGTTTTTTTCTAATTGTTAACAACTAAAGGCTATCTTCACTCAAATCTCGAATAGCTAAGACTTTTTGATGAATGAAACCATTGTAATTATATGTGACAAGCACACAGACTGTCACTTGTTTGTCGCACCATATTTAACGAGCGTCAGAGATATAGTAAATGTAATTTTCCACCGAATTACTTTGATACCTTTATGGTGTACTGAGGAACAATCAACACGAGAGTAATGAATCAAAATATGATGAAGTCATGAAATTAAAGTTGTACCTGAAGTTTTTCCTATTGAAACCCACAAAAACGAATTAGATATAAAGTTTTTCTAGACGACTTCAAATCGTTATGTACATGTTAATCATGTTATCCACGCACGTATAATATATTATTCTTAACACGCATGTGCGGATGAAAGTTTGGATTTGGAAAGCTTGCATCCTCTTACGTGCATTTTTCATATCTGTCCGTGCTTATTTCATTTTTTAATATCGACATATTGTCAATATTTCGTTCTGTTTATTTGTCATATTATGTTCGTTTTAAAAGTTGGACTGTAATAAGTTCCCTTTATCCGAAACATCGTTTCGTTCTGTCCATGCGACATTACGTTGTGTTCATTTACAACATTGTTCTTTACTCGAATTATTTGTGTGCATGCACCATTGTGTTCCGTGCATGTGTTATCGTTTATATTCTAACTCGTTCTACACTGTCGAAGATATATGTTGTGCAGACACTAAAGGTCAATGTGTGCGAGTGTAATTGTCACCCCCTTGGTGCAAAATGTACCATGTGGGTACATCTTTTGCACCAATTGGGGTTTTATGCCACGTTGATTTTCTAACTCAGTTGTTCACTGACGTTTCTGTTTATGTATACGGCGTTTAATACATTCTTAGACACTTTTTCGTTCCGTGTGAATGCTTATATGTAGTGTTTATTTACTCATTAGATGTTTAATTAGAACAGTTCCAATGTCAGTCATATAATCATTTCGTTAAGTTTAGATGTTAAAATGTTGCGCGAATGTTTCAATGTTTCATACCTGGAGTATCATCGTTTCTGAGGGACATTAACCGAATCGACACTTAAAATGGACGATTGTTGGTATTGAATGGTATTTAAAGTAAATTCACTTCTTTGTATGTGGAAAAGTGCATGTGAGTACCTTAAAACCATTTCATTAAAGTTTATGTTTACTACAAGTATTTTTTTGGCAAGAATTTAACGCATTTCGTTTTGACATGTGCACGACACCTCCGATATATTTTAACTAAGGCAAACATTTATTCTTTTTATTAAAACAACAAAACATATAAGTATAAATTATATTGTTATTTGATAGCAGCCTTGATATTGACATTCTTAGAATACGCACTCGATAGTAGAATTCGTTGAATTAGTTGAAAAATGTTCTATGATCACGAGTGAATTAAAATCGATATTCCACCAAATCCAACATTTCTTATTTTATTTTATGCTTACGAATAATTATTTTTGTATTTGCCATTCCGATCAATATATTTCCCCGTTGGGCGCCCAAATATATTTTAAAAGGAAGCTCATCCGTATGCTTTTATAAACATCAATGCAGAGTAGTCGCCCTTGGTAAAATTGCCATTAATTAGAGGTCAAAAAATAGTTCCGGTAACACAATGAAATAATCGATAATTTTCAGTGTAGTTTACAAGTGGAAGGCATAATATACTATTCGTGAGTAAGAAAAATAAGATGAGTGGTTGAAAATCATTATGACTGAAGTGTGCATAAAATACCTGTTTGCACATACGCACTTTTGATAACTGTTTCAGTTGTTATTTGCAATTATCATTAAAGATCGCGATTATATGTATAAAGTAATGAGCGGTGTTGGTGGTCCATATATAATGTCGCTATGCTGTATGCGCCATGTTTCATACATCGGCAATTATTGAATTAGAACTGATGTATTTTTGAAAAAAACACAACACATTTCGGGTCGTTTTATTCTATAAACATTGATTGGATACCACTATTTCACCTTTGGCGACAATTGCTTACCATCTGAGTATAATTTATAAAATATAGGTACGTTTAATCACGTTGCGGGATCACGTGACCGTATGGGGTTCCCCCTTTTAACTTTTATGGATTTAAACACGACGGTTAGTAGTGCTATTATTTTAAACAATGTTTCTTAAGAATTTAAACTAGTGCATAAAAACAGGTTTTTATGTTGCTTATGACAATGCGAAACACACCAGAATTACTTTATTTAATAAGCCTGTGGTCTTGTTCAACATTTGATTTGTTCTACACGGTTATGCTTCACGGAACGTGAAAATTTGTCATCGATTTCGTACGGATTCAATGATTTATTCTTATACATTAAGACATTGGCACAAGCTGCAAGAAAAACATTCATTTATGCACTATAGATTTTTGCAAATGTATACACATGGCACACTCCGCTTTGCAAAAATGTGGGTTATAGTCTTATAATGAGCAGCAAATTTTAATATAATGTTCAAGTATCAATACAAAGGCAAGATAATTACAATATAATACTAGCATCCGATTTTTCGGTGATTTTGTTCATGTTTAAAACAGATGCTCTCATGCAGTTAATTAAAATGATTTACATTAAAAGGATTATTCATTCTAAATAGTGTCTCGTATTTGAGAGATCATATTGCGATGTTGAT